>NW_021555962.1:0-2883 GCF_001605985.2 Dendrobium catenatum
GATATCCAAATGGCTAAAGCTCGAACAAGATGAGATCGATTAAAGTCCCGTCTGAAGGTCTCGATCGTGAACATTACTTAAACGAAACAAGAAGAAGAATGAGAAGAAGAAGGAAAAGAAGATGAAGAAGAAGAATGAGAAGAAGAAGAAGAGGAAGAAGGGGAAGAGACTCACATTGAAGAATACCGGCCAAGATGAGAGCGATGTGCGAGCGGTCGATCGTTTCCGACAGTAATGATTGAAAGTGTGCTCCTCCAAAAGTGGTTTGCTCCGCTCGGCAGTAGATTGGTCCGCTTGAGAGCACCGAGGCGAAAGACGGGGAGCTGAACATTTCGCGCGAGTAAGAGAAATATTAGGAATTGTCGATATGTTTAATGGCGCGCGGGGGGGTTTCGTGGGTTAAAACCGGTGCAATTTGTACGGGCTAAACCGATGCAAAAAAATGTGTTTGGGAAGCAGTTTTAAATCTGCTACTAACATGTGTTGCGAAAAATCCATTTTTTTTAGTATTGAAGTAAAAGTCATTTTAAAAACATGTAGGAGTTTTTTGATATTTTAAAGTCATAAAATATTTTGAAAAAGTGGATACAATTTTGATTTAGAATTGTTAGTTAGTTGTCATATACATTTTAAAAAATATTATCTTAAAAACAATTTTCTTTTATCTCAATATATAAGGGTATCAAGGTAATTTGTTCCCACACAGCTGCAGCATAGTAGCTCCACAGTTATATTATTCAAACAAGATGTAATGATTTCTATAAAGCAACTTAAAAAAGCAGCTTTTTGTATAATAATTTCACAACCTGCATTACCGACAGTTGCAGCCCTCCCAAACGCACCCTAAGCCTTAAAAGAAAGCAACGTTTGTTGGAACAGTAAAATTCAATGAATTTCATCATTTATTTGGATGTGAAGGCTTCATTGGCTGGTTGTTTATAAAATCATGTCATAATAATTTAATTTTATTAAAAAAATTACAATTGATAAAGAAAAAGAATTTAAGACTATTGTTATTTTCTAATTATACTTAACAAGATAGAATTCAGCAATTTTTAAATAATTATTATGCAAGTAAATAGTTGGGACCTCATAATAAATTTCTTGTTAAATTAATTTTGGAACTAAGATTTATTTAACTAAATTTTGTTAAATTATAATTGGACATGTATGTTTGGTTGATCGTGTTTAAAATTAAAAAAATAAATATAATATTTTTAAAATATAATGCATTTTAAATTTAGGGATTTTTTTTATTGATTTAAACAATATATAAATTAAATAATAAAATAAAAGTATATATCTAGTGCACAAGCTTATCATTGACATCCCTTAAGGGCACGAATGGCGATGACAGAGTGAATCGATCATGAAACGAGCTCATAAGGACAAAAATTGATAAGAGCTTGATCGCAACGAGGCGATAGAAATTTTAGTCATAATGTGAACTCTATGAGCAGAGGTTGTGATAAAACATTGATATTTCTGTGATTTTTTAATACACAAACAATAAATTAAATACGAGTATTAAATTCTTCCAACAAATATTTTGAATTTGCAATTCAACTGCCTAAACATTAGAACTTTAACAATTCATACATTTCTAATTAAGCATCCTCTTAATGAAATCCACATTCTACAAACCCACATAAAAACTAATTGATATACTCTGATGAAAGAAGACATTTAACTATCAATAACTTGACCAATGAAATGATAACATCAAACTTCAAAATCAACATAATTTTGTAGGTGAAGTAGTTTAAAGACACACAATCAAGAAAACTTTTTTAAAGTAAAAGTATTTTTAAAGTTTGTTATAATTTATCACTGAACTTTTCATGATTGTTTGTTCATCTCCATATGTTAAGTTTGTTGATCATTCCTTTAAAAAAGTTTTTAATTCCCCATTCTAGCTTCGGTGTACTGAGGGCTTTCCTATTTGACATTGAAAAATATGAAAAAGAATGGATGAGCATCCTTTAGAAAAAAAGAAATTTCTCTCAAACTTAAGATTTTTTTTGAAAAAAATATTAATAACAAAACAATAACTAAAAGTAGTTGTAGAAAAATCCTAAAGAATAGCGTGCAAAAAGGATATATTATATGCTTATTGGACAATCATAAAACTTAAAAAAAAAGACTAACTTTGAAGCTTGTGTAAAAGATTAACTAAGGCTTTGAAGCTTCATAAAAGAGATAATATTCATCATTCAATATCCTTTCCTACTACAATATTTGCTTATATAAGTTAAATAGAACATTCTAGAAGATACTTGTAACAAACTTGGATAAGCTACTCCTAAAGGATACTTAAGCTATGATGTTCCACATCAATATTTGATCCAAAGCCTTAGTCAATCTTTAGTATAATTTTCATAATTAAAATATTTTTTAAATTGAAATTGATAGCTTCTTACTTTACATCATACATTCATATATTGTGGAGCCTCCATTTTCTTGCTCCTTTTTTTAAATTTCTTCAGTAAACAATTACCTCACTTTTTTCAGGCATCCATCATTCATCCAAGAAACACCATTGTGCTCAAATCATATTGGGTAAGTTTTGAATAATAACTTAAATCATATTAATTGTATATTGCTTGGTCTGTTTAAACATTGATTTTTATCATATTTTCACATATGCTTGTGTATAAGTTTTAATATTTCAATCAATAACATTAGAAATATTTTTTTTTCTCAAACTTTGTTTATTTTTTATCCTAATTAATTTTATTTAAGCATGTTCTTTCCAATTCATTGTAATTGTTAACATTGTCATTAGGTTTATTATCTCTATTGATGAACAATTGTTTTTTTATTCATTTTTTTAGGCTAACTTATAGCATTGATTCTCATTAAAAACATAATAATTGTTACAAT
>NW_021555963.1:0-382 GCF_001605985.2 Dendrobium catenatum
TTGAGAATTGAAAAAATGGATCCTCATATTAGGGAAAGAAACCCAAACAGGAGCAATTGGCGATTCCTCACGGACGCCAAAGTCAGGTGTCCATTTAAAGAGCCTCATTTGGCAAGCCTAAATGTAATAAGATATCGTCGAAAAAATTCGGCTATAATCCAAATCGTTGCTCAATTGGTTCGCTACATGACGTGGGTCAAGAAAACCGATATGAAAGGAACTAAAGAGCTTCAAATTCATGAAAAACTTGAGAATTACATTGAGGTTAGGATGCCTCAAAACAAACTTACCCACAAGAGTAATGTATGGTTGCTATGCTTTGATGCAAGATGGCTAAAATTTGTCTTTCTATACATTTATTTATTCTCTCTTTTTTTTTTTC
>NW_021555964.1:0-990 GCF_001605985.2 Dendrobium catenatum
AACCTTCACGCTCCAATGGCAAGAAATCTCCTTCAAAAACTCTCTCACCCTCTCTCCTTGACTCTTCTTTCAATAGGCACGAAGATCAGTAGGCAAAAAGATTATGTGGTAGTTTAGTTTGGACTATTTAAACTGCAAATTTTCAAGTCAATACGAATTGGATCGTCCGGTACAATCGTGGATCATCCTGGACGATTTTACTTAAATGCGTTGGAAACGAACCTAATGTATATAGGTATGAAATGGATTTGTACACACACATCGTCCCGTACGAACTAGGTTCATCCGGTACGAACGGTTATTCCATAGGTTGGTTCCCAAAAACTGCAGAACGACACTTAATTTTTAGTGTCGATTCACTTCGTCCTGGGATGAATTATGGGTTCGTCCAGACAAAATTTTTCCAGAGAGCAAATCGTCCAAGGACGAATACACTTCGTCCTGGATGAAAATGCTCCAGAGAGCAACTCATCCTAGAACGAATACACTTCGTTCTTGAATGAAAATTTTCCAAAGAACATTTCATCCTGAGACGAATACACTTTGTCCTGGACAATCAGGACTTGGAAAAATTTTCTTCAATTCCTGTTCGTTCCATTGCTCTTACGAGGAGATAACTGACTTGATCGTCCCGTACGAACTATGTTCATCCCATATGATCAGTATAAATTTCTCAAGATCTCTTAAAGTGTGTGTGTGTATTCACTCAATTACAATCACTCCCTCTCAAATTTATTTTAAAGAAAAATACAAGTTTTTAAATACACAAAGTATCTCATGTTGAATTTGATTTGAAATCTTTGTAGTCTGGAGTTTGATTTTCCTAAAATGTTAGTACGCACAAGAGCAAAAATAACTCTTGCAAAAAGTGTTAGGAGATAACTATACATAAAACAATAATATTTGAAATCATCAAACCTATACAAGTTGCAAGAATGTAAAACATGCAAATAGCAACTCTTAACAAGTGTATGGTCATTCAATTAATGA
>NW_021555965.1:0-202 GCF_001605985.2 Dendrobium catenatum
CCTCATTTCTTTTATTCGGCGAGGGAGTTTTAACTGATAAGTTCTGAGGTAAATTTTGGAAGGCATATGAGTTTGTAGATAAAGATTTCTGTTTTTATCGGCGTATTAGTAAAACTGTTAGAGAGGCTTTAAAGAAAATGAAGGGTGGAAAAACTGTTGGACCTAATGATATTACAATAGAGGTGTGGAAATGCTTAGGAGA
>NW_021555966.1:0-369 GCF_001605985.2 Dendrobium catenatum
TTATAAATTGACAATAAGAGCTCTTGAGGATAATAGGTTACCCCCAAACTTGAAGATTTTACAAATCTTAAATATTATCCTAAATACATGGAATCTCTTAGAAGACAATCAAATGGAAGAAAACTTAGGAATACTTTTCCTAATGTTAAATGTAATAATTATGGATTTTTATGACATATAGCTCACACCTGTACTTTGAATATGAAATCTAATTTGGTATGGAGACCTAAGATGCATAAACCTAGACATATCATACATGCATCTGATTATAAATTGCTAAAAGGTGAACCCAAACTTGTTTGATTTCCCAGGTCTAACATTTAATAGTTTTACAGGGTTGCTCTCACACAAGATCTCGTGAGAGCATAT
>NW_021555967.1:0-272 GCF_001605985.2 Dendrobium catenatum
GCAGAACAAGGCCACGGAACCAGGTAAATTCACGGAACCCATCGGATTTTTGTACAGAAATTCCAAATGGCACAGCAGTTCACAAGGAAAGCCACGGCTCCAGCACAGGAAACAAGGAGCCAAATATCGGGTCTAGCAACTACACATTTCATGGGAGAAAAGGGGGAAGTCACGGCAATAAAGGGGCAGAGAACCGAGGGGGCAACAGCAGCTGCAAACCGTGGGAGCGAAATCTAGAGAAAAAACTGCAGCAGCCCCAATTCAAATAGAAT
>NW_021555968.1:0-309 GCF_001605985.2 Dendrobium catenatum
TTCTTCTGCAATGCAATTTAGCATTTTATTCAAAAAAAAAAAAAAACTTCCTAGTTTCAATTCTTTTGAAACTTGTTGTATATTGTTACAAAGAAAAAATCTTTGGTTGATTGGTCTCTTTTGTAACTTGGTATATTTATCATGGAGAGCTAGGAATAAACTTGTGCATGAAAGTAGCCAAACAAGCTCTTGGGTGATAGCAACTAATGCTGTGTGTTATGCTGCAGTATCTAAGCATTCAAATGGAATGAACTCGGGTATCTGGGATGTAAACCAATCAATTAGGTTGTTTGATGATATTTGGCATCC
>NW_021555969.1:0-1219 GCF_001605985.2 Dendrobium catenatum
GAAAACTTTTGAATTTCGATCCATGGCTAATTTTTGTAATTGTAATATTGTGAATGGTTATTCAATCACCCGACCACCTTTGTTTGAAAACATTACTTTTGATTTTTTTAAAAATTTGCATATCTACTTTCTTGCAATCTATTGATTTCTGAATGTGGCAAATGATTTTAACGAGATATTCTATACCATCACGTATTATAAATGGAATTAAAACTAATATTCCTTTTAATCAATGGAGTAGATAAGAACAAATCAATGCTCAATTAAATACTAAATCATTGAACTATTTTTTATGTGCTTTAAATTTTAAAGATTTTATATTTATTTCCACGTGCACTACTGGAAAGAAAATTTGAGATAAATTATATATCTTATACGAAGATACTAGTGAAATCAAGAAATCCAGATTAAATATTTTAATGCATGATTATAAATTATTTTACATAAAATCTTATGAGTCGATCTTAAACATGTATACTAGGTTTATTAAAATTGTGACATCATTGCATACTTTAGGTAAAGAATTTTCAAACTTTAAAAAAGTCAATAAAATTTTATGTTGTTTACTTAACAAATTTGATGTCAAAGTTGTTGCTATTTATGAATCAAATAATTTGAATGAATATTATATTGATAATTTGATTAGCTCACTCATTTCCTACAAGTAAAGTTTGGGCCAAAGATTTTTAGATGCAGGAGAGATGATAGTGCTAAACGCTGAAAACATGGAGAAAAGTAGCTTAGTTGGTGATAAAAGCGATGACTTATCAAGCAAATTAAAAAGCTCACCAATGCATAAGCATCAATAAAAGTGAAATAAAGATAAAAATGGTAAGAATATTAATATTTATTTTGACGTTATTTGCTTTATATCTAGGAAGCCTAGACATATGAAAAGTCAGTATCATAAATTGAAAATTCTTTCTATAAAAGAAAAAGGTAAAACTAAGCAAATTGTAAAAATGATAAATAATGAAAAGCAAAAAATCTTCTAGACAGACCTAACTTCTGAATCATCAGATTAGGAGCAAGATGATGTTTAAACCATTATTTGTGTGTTTATTTTTCTATGTATGCATGTTTTGTTCTTTTTTTTATATTTTTCTTTGAATTTACTTTTTTTTTCATTCTTTTTTCTTTTCTTTTTCGTTAAATTTTTTAATTTATCTTTATTTTTCTTTTTGTGAAGTATTTTATGATCAATACACACACTTACCTT
>NW_021555970.1:0-790 GCF_001605985.2 Dendrobium catenatum
TCTATAAAATATAAACAAATAAAATAATATAAATGTGCTTAAAATAAGTCTATAAAATATAAAAATATTTCGCAAATAATTTAAGCAAGATTTATAGCTAGCCTAATAAAAAGAGTGTAATTGTAATTCAAAAAACATCACCAAATGGAATTTTTATTGCCTCAGGTTACCTGACGCAACGCTATGTTCGGTAAAGCTTAAAAATGCGACACCTGGCAGCCGCCTTTACCCGTAACCCGACCCGGCGAAAATTGGGTATATTGCACGTGCGAAATTTAAATTTGATGGCCCGAGCAGCGGACCCGAAAAATATCCCGCGGACCCGAAAATGACGTATAATTTTTCAAACAAAGATTATCGTCTTTCACTTCAGTCATCATTTTGTTGCATATACTTCATCTTCTTCCACCGGCGTTTCTTCTTCTTACGATTCTTCTTCTTCTTTCAAGTTTCAAGGTCTTCTTCTTTTAAGTTTCAAGGTCTTTGTATTTTCATCTTCTTCCAAGTTCCAAGCTCTCCCTATTTGTGTTTACAATGCCGCGGGTTAGTTCTTTTTTTTATAAACAATGCATCCTCTTCTTCCTTTTAAATGTTTAGGGTTAGGGTTTACCAAGTTAAAGACCTATACCTGCTGGAATTTGAATAGTCGTGATGAAACAATTACTCGATATAGATTAGTAATGCTCGGTATTACTCGGCACCGGCAGTTATAAACACTCATTACCGAGCAAGACCGAGCATTACTAACAGTCGTTACTGCTCGATATTGGCCATTAATGGTCGGTATAAG
>NW_021555971.1:0-271 GCF_001605985.2 Dendrobium catenatum
ATTGGGAGGTGGCAGTGGTGTATGCTGATAAAGATAGGTATGTTAGACAAAAGGTTTGGGAAGATATTTCCAATCATCATACATTGGAATTCCCATTGTTGGTGGGTGGGGATTTCAATTGTATCATGGCACAAGAAGACAAGAAAGGGGGCAAGGCTTTCCATTCTAATCCAGCGGCAAATGATATGGGAGAGTTTATGTTGGCAAATGGCTTGATTGATTCTGGGTTCTCTGGTCCAGCCTTTACTTGGACAAATAACAAAGATGAGAG
>NW_021555972.1:0-228 GCF_001605985.2 Dendrobium catenatum
TTTGACAACGCATAGCTCAGAAAAGGTTAGAAATTCAAAATTTAATAATTCAAACTTAAGTTCTTTTAAAAGTCTCAAAAAACTTGTTAATTCAATATCTAAATCATGAAATAAATTACAGAAAAAAACAATCATTTTTTAAAAACTTCTTCCATAAAATATATCTATTAGAAGATTAATACATTAATTGTTGAATCTGGAATCATGATATTCAAAATCAAGTATCAA
>NW_021555973.1:0-698 GCF_001605985.2 Dendrobium catenatum
TATTTAAAAAAAATGATACGTTCGTCCTGGACAAAAATAGTTCATCCTGGACGAAAATCATCGTTCGTTTGGACGAAAACATTTCGTACAGATGATCCAATTCATCCAAAATGTAACTGCTTTTCGTAATCAACGCCATTTACGATGCGTCCTTTCGTACAGGCTTTTTGACTTGACCGATCGTACAGACAAAAAATTTTCGTACAGACGACCAAAAAGTTAATTCATTTTAATGTCTGTTGAAAACCGTCCCTTACAATGAAATGATGTCTTTTCGTTTGGAAGAACAAAAAGTTTGTACGGACGAACTTCACAATTATAATTGTCTTATCCACTCAACCGCTGCATTCAATCGTCTCGACTTTTGAGAGAAAAAATTTCGTCCTGGATGATCATTAGATCGTACAGACGAACTACATTAAAAAAACTGCTCTCAAAACGGTTTACATCACGCAAACTGAATTTTACACACATCGTCCTGTACGAAAAATTTTGTCCCGGACGATTTCCATAAATTTTTGAATTTTTATTAAAGAAAATCAAACAAAACACACAAAACACAAAGGACAATGATAAATTCACAAATTTTAAAATAAAATCACTCAAAACACAAAAAATATCACATAAACACAAATCAGAAAAACATAAACTACGAAAACATCAAATATCAATGTTGCAAAAACATTTTTATTTAAGCA
>NW_021555974.1:0-274 GCF_001605985.2 Dendrobium catenatum
AGTTCAATATTTTTTATGGCAATAAAAATCCCCGACAACACCTAGCGCAGTTTAAAGCTACCTGCGGGAATACGGGAGGTAATGATGCTTTATTATTCAGGCAATTCGTGAGCAGCTTGAGTGGAACTGCTTTCGAATGGTACGCTGAGCTACCAAATGATTCTCTGAAGACCTTTGCAGAGTTGGAGACCTTATTTGTGAAAAGATTTGCTAGTGCAACAAAGAAGACTACTATCGCTGATCTTGCTCTAGATAAAAGGAGAAAAGATGAGTC
>NW_021555975.1:0-497 GCF_001605985.2 Dendrobium catenatum
ATCACCCGTCAGTCTTCGGAAGAGTCCAAGGCTCGCAGTTTTTATCTTCTTTCTTTTGTTTTTTGTTTTGTTTTGTTCCTTCTTATTGTTCCTAGCTGTCGTCTTCATCCTCTACCTACGTCCACCATCATCGTCTCCATTTCCACCTTAAGCCGCCGGCCACCAAATCGCCGGCCATGGCTCCCTAGCCGCCGGCCTCACCCCCTCTTCCCATGGCCATGCCCCCTTCCAATTTGGGTTGGCAAAATCGAGAGGGAAAATACATGATAATTTTGAATTTCAAATTTTAAATTTGAAATCTTTCCTAATCGGGTTTGATCCATATTTGGAAGGTTTTTTTAACTCTCCAATTCAAAATTCAAATTTGAATTGCAAGGAGATGGGTCATTAATCCCTCCAAATTAAATTAGACCTAGCTCCCTTGCCACCGGCCTCATCCTTTCTCCTCTCCTTGGATTTTCTAATTTGGGGTGAATGATATTAGGACTTAATTTGAA
>NW_021555976.1:0-313 GCF_001605985.2 Dendrobium catenatum
GAGCGTGCGACGACACGAGCGAGTTCAACTCGGGCGTCTCTGGAGGAAGGAGGCTAGGTCGCGCAAGAAGAATCGCGGGTTGAGGAAGGAGGCTTAGGTCGCGCAAGAAGAATCGCGGGTTGTTAGTTAAGAAGGAGAAGTTTATGTTTTTCAAAATTTGAGTACTAATTTTATGATTTTAGTAATTGCATTTAATTTAATTAATAATAAGATTTTTGACTTTATTGTGACTAATAGCTAATTAAATTTATTTAAATATATAGATAAATATATCTTACTGATTATTATTATAATATAATTCTAATAAATTTTA
>NW_021555977.1:0-250 GCF_001605985.2 Dendrobium catenatum
TTAAAATAGTTTTAATTAATAATTAATTAAAATTATTATTTGAAAAAGAGAAGAAGCATGCCCTCTTCCGCCTCGAGCCACCGCCAACCGTCGGACTTCAAGGTATACATTTCTAACTTAAACCCCGTCCTCGACGCTTGCAGCGGACCGGAGAACCACCTATACGCGCTCTTGTAGCACGGTAGGAGGGAGCCCGGTGCAAAGCATACGACGAGGCGGGTAAGCCCTATACACGCTCTTGTAGCGTGGT
>NW_021555978.1:0-235 GCF_001605985.2 Dendrobium catenatum
AATTTGGGAGAAGGACCCAAATTTTTGATCACAAAAATATTCCCTTACTAAGATAATAAAAATTCAAATAACTTATAAAAATTAGACTAATTAGACAAATAAACTAAAACATCACTTTCATATTATAAAAGGGCTTACAAGACCCTTACAAACCTTGACGACTTACAAACGACTCAAACGACACTTACAAGACACCCTATAGTTGCTTCATTTAGAGAAGAAGGATACAGGTGGA
>NW_021555979.1:0-295 GCF_001605985.2 Dendrobium catenatum
GTTTTATTTTAGATCCCCAAACTTCTTTTATACATACAAAAAAGACCTAAGGGTTAGTAATAACAAAGATTTTACCCCATATAACAGTAGTGACACTTAAGGACAAAAATTAAGGACTGAGTCTTAGAAAACCTAGACTTAAGATGCATATACACTTTAGGATAGAAAAATATAACATAGAAAATTTAGTGACACTTCACTTTAAGGATAGTGATTATTTTTAAAATTTAATCAATTAGAAAACTTTAGCTAATAAATGATTTAGGATATATCAAAACCACACTTTCTAATACAC
>NW_021555980.1:0-207 GCF_001605985.2 Dendrobium catenatum
AGTGTATCATGTCTTATCCTCTTGTAACATGGATCAAATCATGGAAAGAAACCTTGATTGTGCTGATTCCAAAAATCAAGAGTCCTCAAGAGCCTTCTCATTTCCGGCCGATTAGTCTTTGCATGACTATCTATAAAGTTATTGCAAAAATGCTTCTTAACAGGTTGGAGAAGATTATTTATAAACTTATTTCGGTTGATCAAGCAG
>NW_021555981.1:0-208 GCF_001605985.2 Dendrobium catenatum
AGTCATCTAGTGTGAGCTGTTCCTGACATTTGCTCCAAATGGTACCAAATTCTGGATCGGCGGCATACATGTCCTTGAGACACTCTAATCCCGTGAACTCAGTTTGCAAGGTGATCAGAACATTTCTTTTCCGACTTAAAGCATCCGCAACTCGATTGTCGGCTCCAGGTTTGTGCTTAATTGTGAAGGAAAATCTCTGCAAAAACAT
>NW_021555982.1:0-241 GCF_001605985.2 Dendrobium catenatum
ATCTGGTATGAGAAAGAGCGAGAGAGGGAGTGTGAGCGGGAGAAGAGTGGAAAATGTCCCGAATGCCTCGTTTCCTTGTCATTTAACGACGCAAAAACGAGATCGTGCGATGCACAATCGAACTGGCTGCGACGTGGGATGAGCGGCGTCGACGTGCTAGCGACGTGTGATGGCAGAGTAGGTAAGGAATTTTATTTATTTTCTCTTTTATTTGTTAACTGGATACGGGTCAACAATATAT
>NW_021555983.1:0-205 GCF_001605985.2 Dendrobium catenatum
CAATCAGCAAAAGAGGTTAGAGTAGTCATAAGAGTTTTAGCATTAGGAAAAGAGGATTTCCCAAACACCAAAATGTCATCCGCGTATAGGAGATGGTTAACTTGCAGTGCTTGAGAACAAATACCAGAAAAATTATTAGCATCCAGATCCCAAGAAAAAGCATCCATTACCACAGCAAAAAGGAGAGGAGAGAGAGGGCATCCTT
>NW_021555984.1:0-339 GCF_001605985.2 Dendrobium catenatum
AACAAAATATATATTAATTATAAATAACAATATTACATAATATTGAAAGCATAATTTCACAAAAAATTATAAATTTTCTTAAAATAAAATAATTAAAGGTGCAAATTATTTACCTTAGGCCCGAAGTACATGATAACTAAGTAAGAACAATCACAGCATAAATATGTTAGATGTAGATAATTTATGAAAACAACCCTAAAAAGAAAGTGAAATATTTTATTTATAGAAATATTCCATTGCTAATATCTTTCGTGTGTTTTTCATAATGTTAATTATATTATGGACACTGGAAATTATCACCTATCCCTTTTTATTATATGAGCGATTAAGAGAAAAATC
>NW_021555985.1:0-322 GCF_001605985.2 Dendrobium catenatum
CATGCAAATAGCAACTCTCTTAACATTTAATACAATTTCTTAAAGTTCTTTCATTTTCTTGATTTATTTTAAGGGTTTTATTACATTCAGCTGGCGGTGCTAACTGTGTACGCGTTTTCTACACGGCTGCAACTGATTCGGCCACGCAAACGATGGCGGTCAGCTGACCGACTCCTTAGAGGTGAAAAGATGGAATGTTGCCTTGTTCCTCGAGCAGGGCTTATAATTATTAATTTGGCTCAAAATATATATGATTTAACTCAAAAATGTCTCCATAAATTATAAATTTGTCTAATTTAATATATATATATATATATATATA
>NW_021555986.1:0-320 GCF_001605985.2 Dendrobium catenatum
GGAGATATTCTTTCTTCTCTCCCTTCTCTTTTTCCTTTTTCTCTTCTTGCTCTCCTCCCCCCTCAAGAGAAATGAGGGGTCTATTTATAGATTTTCTGGAGTGGCGTGGCCCGTAAATAGATGAGAGATCAGGGGCAAATATGGAGTGGTTCGAATTAACAGCTTATATTGAATCCTTCGATCGTAGACCGTTTATCAGAAATTTGAAGGTCTTAATGACTTCGGAATTCGACGATATTGGGTCGTTGGATTCGTCTCGTCGAGCCGCTCGTTTCGACTATAAGCTCGTCAAGTTTTGAGATGGTTTGGTAACCCAAATT
>NW_021555987.1:0-200 GCF_001605985.2 Dendrobium catenatum
CTGGTTATTCATCACCATCACGTATTTTTAATGGAGTTAAAATTGATATTCCTTTTAGTCAATGGAACAAGTAAGAATAACTTACTGCTCAATTAAATGCAAAGTCTTTAAATTGTTTTTTCTGTGCTTTAAATTATGATGATTTTTTGTTAGTTTTCACATACACTACCGGTAAGGAAGTTTGGGATAAATTGCACACT
>NW_021555988.1:0-322 GCF_001605985.2 Dendrobium catenatum
ATCCTTTTTCATTTATGTATAAGATTGTATTTCCAATTATAAGCTTTCACTGATAATAATTTTTGAATGTACTCTCATATTTTTCTTTCTCTTTTCTTTTGAGAATTAATTTATAATTCTTTTTCTTTTTCTTTTATAGAGTTCATAATTAATAATTTTGAATATTAGCTTCTATTTTAGACCATCATATAATCTTAATGATTTTATTGTAAGGACTTGAGGAGATTATTAATTCCATCTTCAAGTTAGTTATGATTTCCATTTTTTATTTACTCATATCTAATGTTTAATACTAATTACTCATCTTTCAATTTCAAAAATT
>NW_021555989.1:0-383 GCF_001605985.2 Dendrobium catenatum
TAATCTAAGTTTTCTAGATAAAGGTCTTTAATTATTGTCCTTAATGATGTCACTAAGTTAAATAGGTTTAAATCAAAATTTTGCTAACCCTTGGACAAGCATGAAATAAGCATACACAATAACAATCAACTCTTAAATCTAGAAAAGCCTAAGCTATGTGCAAGTGTGTGCACCCTAAACATGCAAATAACAAGATAAAGCTCCTTTAATTAAGAGATTAATAAATGAACAATTAACAAAGTAATTGCTCATTGATTAATCATCACTCCCATTAATGCAATTCATTCAAGCTCAAACTATGTTTAAAGTTTCAAGGGGGATCTCCTAAAATTTAAAGATTTAAATATAAATAAGTTTAAAATAGTTTTAAAATATATGTATAT
>NW_021555990.1:0-1493 GCF_001605985.2 Dendrobium catenatum
ATATATATATACATATATAATAGATTTTAGATTAATTTATAAAAAAGCAATCATACTAACAATAAAAAAATTAAGAATAAAATAATTTAAACCGTTCATTTCAAGTCAAAATTGGGTTGGCGGATCAACTTTGGACCAACCTGGTTAATAAACATGTCTGAATTTAGGACAAGAACCTGGCCTATTTATTAAATGGGTCAACTAGAACCCAAATTTTTTGGATCGGGTTGATGGGTCAGCTCATTTTTTGACACCGATTAATCCGATGACACGAAAAGTTGCCTGATCGATACCCAAATAATTAAGCACAAGTCAAGCACTTAAAGCATAATTGAAATTTTAGGATGTTAATTAGATGTCCAAATGATCTCCAACTTCAACATGTTTATTGTCAAATCAAGCAACTGCATGAGATAAATCCGATGATCCATGATAACTTAATGTTAATATCATTAAGACATAACTGATGAAAGAACAATATATGATCAAATGAATCAATATGAATCATCTGATAGAATGATCCATATTTAAGCTATATGTATGGCACATGCCAATCTCAAAATTTATCAACATACCCCTCACTATTTACATAAAGGGGACGCTCTGGAAATTCAAGAGAGTTTAGAGGCTTCAAGAATTTTAAAGCTCCTACCAAACTACATCACTGTCGAGTTGCCATTGTTGGCTGAACGCATAATCACCACTAGATTGTAGTCGTTAGACAATAGATAGCCACTTCACTATCATCGTCTTACCACTAGGGGTATTAAAATGGGTATTCGGTTCGGGTTCTAGTCAAATCCAAAGTTGATCTGGGTCCAATTCAACTGAGCTGAACTTGGCCTAGTTTTGTAAACGAGTTAGAAATTCAAACTCGGCCCTGACCTGCTACCCTGGTTTTGCAAATAAGTCGAGCTCAAAACCTAGCTACATGAGCAGCACGACTACAGGTGCAAGCAAGCGAGCACATGGGTTCGGCTATGTGGGGCAAGTGCCAGTGTACGTTAGTATAGGGGGTTGCGTGAGCGAGCAAGGGTGGGGAGAAACCTGGCGGGCGTGGGACCTCATGGGTGCATAGGCGCGAGCACAAGTGCGAACCGTGTAGGGCAGGGTTGATGAATGCCTGGCTGGCGGGACTGTGCGGAGCGCTATGCGCGAGTGTGAGCGAGGCGATGGGAATGGACATGTAAGACAGATTTGGGTCAAATTCAAGTTAGAGGGTTGATATGGATCTGACCTGATTTTTCAAACGGGTCAACAATTAAAATCTGAACCTGGCTCATTTGTTAAACGAGTGGACCCGAACTCGAATTTTTCTGGTTGGGCTTGGTTCAGGTTATTTGGTCGGGTCAATAATTAACACCCTTTCTGACATTGTATTATTGTCATTGTCAGATCATTGATCAACCGTCATCATCAGACCATCTTACATTTGATCACCTTCACCCCACAAGTAACATCAAGTTCTAACTTCTTTTTTTTTTTTTTTTTTT
>NW_021555991.1:0-1888 GCF_001605985.2 Dendrobium catenatum
ATATGTCATTCAATAATCTTCAAAACATTACATTGGACCTATTTAAAGAGGAAAATAGAAGTCTCTAGAGCAATGAAGGTAAAATAGTCCCTAAGCACAATAAAAGCTAAGATGTTCCTACATCATTCTCCCCTTGTGTCAAAAAGCTCGACTCCGTCGAGGCATGTTGTTAGAATGGAGGTAGAGTGGCAAACAAATTCCTCGATCGAAGACTTTGAATGCAGAATTTGGAATTACCACATGAAGAGGCTTCCCCCAATCCAAGTGATGAACCTTGTGCTCATTGTCATCAAATGAAGAAAGATCTCCAATTCTCTCTACACCCTTACTGTCATCAACTTCGTTGGATTTGCTGCTCATTATCTCACAGAAATTACTGCCCTCATTGATCACAAGCTCATCTAACTGGACAAAGTCGGTACTCGCAGTGATGCAATAATCAAAATGCATTGAAATTTTCCTCTTGCATGTTTCTTCAACCACTTTACAAGAAGGAAGTGATGCAATTGCAACTAAAATGGGACAGACTGTATCCTCTGATATACATTCCAAAAGGCATTTACAACATTCTTGTTGGAGGAATGTGATCTCAAATTGGTCAGCTAACAGCCTTAATGGAATTAACAAATAATCCATCTTATCATTCTCAATCTCAAGTTCTCCATTGTACATGAAGTGTAGCATAGCTAAAAAGGCTTCCGAAGACACATCTCTAAACGTAACATCTGCAGATTTGCTCTCAACCATTCCACCTGTAAACATCTTTGCATATGGAGTGCTCCACATGCTAAGAATCAGTTTGTGTGACCGAGCAACAAGACCATGTCCTTCAACATAAATGTTTACATCACTATGCTCGCCATTTGCGAGGAATTGCTTAAGGTTGCCTACAACAGCAGGCTCTTCGAGTGGGAAGAGGCCAGACTGCTGAACCTCACAAGTACTACTAAATATTTCTACTTTCATGCCAGAATCAAACAATTTCCTTGCAGTCTTAAAACAGTCAGAAATTTCATTGCATCGCTTAATCAATGATAGAACCTGAAACTGCACACTCAGATCCCGCAGAGAATCAAATTGTGACTCCACTACCTTGGTCTGACT
Organism: Dendrobium catenatum; assembly: GCF_001605985.2. Lineage (NCBI taxonomy): Eukaryota > Viridiplantae > Streptophyta > Magnoliopsida > Asparagales > Orchidaceae > Dendrobium > Dendrobium catenatum. The sequence continues at coordinate 1,105 of NW_021555991.1, forward strand.
ACTATAAATATACTCCAAAAGTGCATGTAGGATTGGATATCTCCCTTCTTTAATGCTCTTATCCGACTTCAATTCATTAACTCTGTTCTGGATTGTAACAACAAAACATTTTATGGAAATTGGATCATCACCTCTTAGCTTCATTCCACAACATTGTAGTATTGTCAGGATGGTTGACACATCCAACTCTTTATGGTATTCATCCTCAAAAGATCTAGCAATAGAAGCTATTTTTACTGCTGTCTTCGGCCTCCAATATTGATCCCCAACTATAACAGAATAGACTCCGCGATCATCAGGAACCGAAGCTTTCCCATTACTGTAATCAATTCCACTAATACTAGCGCACTGGAACTCCATCTTATTCTCTGTCAAAGTACCTGGCTCAAGTTTTTGCACAACCTCCTCTAGTCCCTTCAAATTTGGTTCGATGACATTTCGTCGAACAGTTTGAGTGCATTGCACTGAATCCTCTTTGGACTTTAAGAGTGTTGCAGTCTCCTCTGCTTCATCTTTGATCTCATAGTCAAGTGCAGGAGAAACAACTTCACATTTAGTCACAATAAAAGCCTTATCAGTTTGGTTGGGGATAGTATTGCATGTGTAATCCAGAATGCGAATGAGGCCAAGATTCTGAAGCTTTCCAGAATTGACTTCAGATGAAAGATTGGTAGGTAGCATGGCCTTGATCTTCATCTTGCCATCGCTAGCCATGAAGGTGAAGCGGGTGGTGCTGCTACCAATAGGCTTCAGATCGACGACTTGCACGATGATCTCCACGATG
>NW_021555992.1:0-539 GCF_001605985.2 Dendrobium catenatum
TCTCCTATAGAGCACATGGAACGAATAGGAACTTGCTTGAAAAGTTTTTCTAAGTCCTATTCGTCCAGGATGAAATTAATTATCGTACAGGACGATTGGTTCACTGTAAAAGTTTCATCCAGATGAAATTAAATTATCGTCCGTGGCGACTGGTCCTCTGGAAAGATTTCATCCAGACGAAATTAAAAATCGTCTAGGACGATCTGGTCTCTGGAAAATTTTCGTCCAGAAGAAAATAAATTATCGTCCATGGCGATTAGTCTTCTAGAAAATTTTCGTCCAGATGAAATTAAGAATCATCCAGGACGATGGGCTCTCTGTAAAAATTTCATCCAGACGAACATATTTTCGTCCAAACGATTAACCGACTTAGAATAGTTTTAAGCAGTTTCTAGAACCGACCTTGAAATAAATGTTCGTACTGGACGAACGTAGTTCGTACAGGACGATCAGCTGTACGAAATCATTTCGTACACATATTCAAATAAGGTCATTTCAGATTGTTTAAGTAAAATCGTCCAGGATGATCCACGATCGTA
>NW_021555993.1:0-324 GCF_001605985.2 Dendrobium catenatum
GCCGACTCTGCCTCAGAATCATCAGAAGAAGAAGCAGGGGAGGAGGTAACAAATTTGTGTCTTATGGCTAATGATAACCTTGATCAATTGGATCAGGATGAGGTATGTCAACTTTCATATGAAGAATTATTACTTATTTTTTAGAATATTCATGACTCGTATAGGAAGTTGTGTTGCACAGGTACTACGGTTAAAATAATAAATTCTTGATCTTGGACTACCTGTTGGATCCATCTCAATCATGTTTGACAACATAAGTGCAATTTATATCTCTAAGAACCTAATTTAACACTCTCGAATGAAACACATAGACATTAGACACCA
>NW_021555994.1:0-1501 GCF_001605985.2 Dendrobium catenatum
TCGTGTTTTTGTGTCGTGTCAAATATTGACACCCCTACCTGAAGTCACACTTAGAATTATAAGTAACTAATATAGCTTTAATTTTTTATTTTTCTTATATCAAATCAAAGTCATGCCCTCTCTCTCTCTCTCTCTCTCATTGTAAGTCATTCCCTCTCCAAATCTCCATTGCCAACTGCTTATAACATACAAAGCAGAAAGAGAAAAAGAGGAGGAGAAGAAGGTGGCGGCGGCTGCTTTAGAAGAAGAAGATTAATGCATAGGAAGAGAAAGGCTCAAGAAGTTGAAGACGGCTTAAGAAGTTAAGAAGAAAAAAAAAAGTCTTTTTAAGGGAAGTGATGGGTGGAAAGAAAAGAAAGCTAATGGTGGAAGCCATCGCTATGCTTCTCTTCCTTATTTTTTCATTGCAGCTTTCATCATCAATGGCAACAAGTCGACCGTTAGAAGAAAAGCTAGGGTTTCAAAAGCAATCTAATTTGTATCTTATGTCACTACCTCGAGGGCCAACAGCGCCATCAGGGCCATCGTGCCAGACACACGGGCTTACTGGCTGTCCGCCGGCGGGGCCATGGCGATGAATTCTTCTACATATTGCTCAAAGGAGTTTGGTATGCTTCATTTTTTTGTAGAAATAACAGACATTCTTACTCTATAAAGAATTTTGTATTAAAAATCTTTATAAAGGATTCTCTCTACATCATTGTTTTGCATTGAGATTAATGCTTCGTTTGGTAAAGCTTTAAACGGCTGTATTTTTTTTTTTTGCTTTCAAAAAAAAATGTTTGCTAATAAAAAGTTTGACAAATCAATAAAAAAATCGTCCCAAACACAGCCTAAATGCTATACATCTTATTTCAAAGAAATGTTGAATGTCAAAGCACAATTTGATGTAGTTGATCAGATTTCATCTTGGGCTAACAAATTATAAGATTCTTAATAACTGAACTAAATAGCACCCCACCACATGTTCTATAAGAGGAACATAATATATAAGAAAGATATGAGGAAATATGTTATTTTTTTCACAACTAGATTAAAGATAATGTTGAATGTTTGATAATTTTATTGATTGCAAAGATAATTTATTGAGATTAAGAACTAGTAATTAGTGCATGGCTTAATTATTTGACTAAGGATCTATCTGGGAAGTATTTTCACAGTTTTGTTTTTCAGGCAACAATCACAATAACGTTTTGATTTTGCTTTCTCGCAACTTTTTAAAAATTTATGTGTTAGAAAGCTGATTTTTACAATCAGAGTAATTAATTTAATTTTCTCACTTTATCTTCACAATTGACTTGATAAAACGCTACAATCACCTCAAACAAATCCTATGTTTTCAAATTTGGCTTGGTCATTCATGTTGAACATAATTAGAGATCTGATTTCCACTTGGTGCATGTCCAAAGAAACAAACAAGAAGAGATTGGCGGGTTATGCTTTGTGCTTTGTACAAATGGAATTATAAATCAATATATATATATATATTTTAATTATAAAT
>NW_021555995.1:0-467 GCF_001605985.2 Dendrobium catenatum
AAGTTACTTTATGTTAAGAATTTCAAAATTTATTTCTCTATTGTGGCTAATTTAGGTATTAAGCTGGAGGTGGATAATCCTCAAAAAGTTTGTAAGTGTATTTTTTGGATGAAGAATTCTTTCAACTTTCTTAAGTTAAATGCAGATGGTGTGAGCATGAATTTTATTGTGGGCTATGGTGGTGTCATCAAAGAGTCTAATGGTAATTTAATTTTAGGTTTTGTTGGTTCTTTAGTTAATTGTGATGTCAATTTTGCTACTACCTATGTTATTCTTCAAGGTTTAAGACTTTGTTTCTCTCTTGATTACATTAATATTATGGTTGAGGTTGGTTCTAATTACTGTAACAAGTCTTTTAACGCAAGGGTTGATACTTTTTGTTCTTCTACCTTATTTTATATGAGGACGGACATTAATAATTTTTTTAGCTTTTTAAACTGCTCTTTTTCTATTATTCTTGTAGAGGG
>NW_021555996.1:0-279 GCF_001605985.2 Dendrobium catenatum
ATCGCCGGCCGAATGCGCCGGCGATCATCCATCGCCAACAGTGGCAGTGACCGTTGCCGCTAAACAAAATTTCAAAATTTCGTTTCTCTCTCTAAAAACCCGGACCTTCTCTCTCTAAACGCATTATTTCTTCTGCTGACCTATTTAATTGGTGGATGATAATAGACCCTACTAACAAATTTGCTTCTTTTGATTAATAATCTATATAAATTGGATATATCTACCTTACATATAAATAAAACTGTGCATATAAATAATTATAGTACAAATAAAAAATTA
>NW_021555997.1:0-220 GCF_001605985.2 Dendrobium catenatum
ATGCAAAAGGGGGAGAAGTCTGTTGTAGTTTGTTGTCTTGCTTGCTTAGACTTATGTTCACGTATGTTGCTTATATTTACTTATGTTTCAATGAAATGCATTTTTCCTTTTCTGTCTATTTCGTGATGTTTCTATTAATAATAAAAAAAATGTCATTCAAATTTGCTTATTCCAAACATTATTTGACATCGTCAAAAAGGGGGAGATTGTTGCAATCCAT
>NW_021555998.1:0-686 GCF_001605985.2 Dendrobium catenatum
CTCGCCGGGTCGTTGATCGTAGCCGAGGGCGACTAGGCGAGCCTTGTAGCGGTCTACCTGCCCATTGGGTAAAATTTTGGTTTTGAACGTCCACTTACAACCGAGTATGCATTTATTCTTTGGTGCTGGAACGAGAGTCCAGGTCCCTTGTTTTTGAAGAGCGTCAATTTCTGCTGCCATGGCTGATTTCCAGTGAGGAGAGTTCATAGCTTGTCTGTATGAAGTCGGAGTCAAGACGTTGATAGTGCTGCTGTGAAGAGAGTAGATCGGGTTCGGTTTAATGATTCCCGACTTGGATCTCGTTTGCATGTGGTGCCCGTGTCGTTCAATAGTTTGAATGTTGCGGCTGTTGAGGCAATTACTGAGAGGAATGTCGCTGGTTGTGATGGATGGTATTTCTGTATTCTTTTGAGAAGCTGTGTTAGGTAGCGTCGTGGGTCTGACAGTATTGGTAAGAGTAGAAGTAGGAACGAGAAGTGAAGGAGGAATGGTGGTTTCGGTGGTAGGATAGATGGGCAATTGAGTGGTTTGAGGAGTTTGAAAGGGGAAGATGTGTTCATGAAACACAAAATGCCGAGAAATATGGAGTTGTTGAGTATTGAGGTTGTAGCATTTGTAGCCCTTGTGTTTGGTGGAGTAGCCGAGAAAGACACAGTCGTGAGAACGGGGGGCGAATTTGTTGTTGT
>NW_021555999.1:0-207 GCF_001605985.2 Dendrobium catenatum
CGGTGGGCGAATTATTACGTCCAGACATTCAATCTAGACACGCCACGTCACCAAAATACATCGGGGCCCGATGTATTTTGGTGACATGGCACTTCTGAATTGATGTCCAGACTAATTCGGACAACATACGTAATAATTTGTCATGGCGGTGATGGTAAGCAGCTCTAAGCTATTTTTAAAATATTCAAAACATCTCAAAATTATTTT
>NW_021556000.1:0-265 GCF_001605985.2 Dendrobium catenatum
GGAATTGTATACTTGGCTTTCGGATAAAAACGTCTTCCTTCCGACTCTTCTGTGCAATGCAGTTTACTTTATTTGGAAAGACAAGAATGGTATTGTTCATAGGAAGAAAGAAAGAAGCTCTTTTCATATAGCTGCTGAAGCTATTAGTTATACAGGAATTCTTAATTCCTGGAACTATGACCGAAAGGAAAGGTTGAATACCAATCAGCAAATGCTATCTCAAAACCATTGGTATGCTCCTCCTCCTAATTGGATCAAGGTTAAT
>NW_021556001.1:0-274 GCF_001605985.2 Dendrobium catenatum
AAATATATAACAAAATATCATTTCATGTTCTTAATTTGCATTAAATTCTAAACCAAACCTGGAAGCATCCATCTTTATGTAACTTAATGCAGAAGAAATGAAAATAATACAATCGTACAAAACTAGGTGGTTTTTCAACTATAATCAATCATTGAGGAATTAATACCAATTAAATTGTGGTCATGGCGCAGTTATACAAGAAGAAGAAAAAAATATTACCTAAACTTCTGAACATGGTAGCTTTAAGATACTTTTGAGGCAGTTCTTCAAATCA
>NW_021556002.1:0-384 GCF_001605985.2 Dendrobium catenatum
TTCTGTCACTGAGAGTACTGTGGAGTTTGCTAATTTAGTTGTTCAACATCTTCAAAATCACCTCAATAAGAACTTTCAGCCGGATCAGATTGTTGATTATTCTTCTATTCTGAACCTTATATCTGAAGAGGAGAATGAGTCTCTATGTAAACCTCATTTAGAGGAATTTAAAGAGACTATTTTTGTTATGAATAGTGACTCTATGACTGGGCCTAACGGTTTTACCACTCAATTTTTCTAAAAGTCTTGGCCCATTATTAATCATGATCTTTTTTCTACTATTTTGTATTTCTTTGCTAGTAATTCTATCCCTAAGTTTTTTACTTATACTACTATTGTGCTTATTCCCAAAAATAATTCTATCAGCACTTGGAATGACTTTAG
>NW_021556003.1:0-308 GCF_001605985.2 Dendrobium catenatum
TCACCTCCCCCTCACCCTAACCCCACCGCCGGCCTCCACTCTTTCTTCCAGCCCGCCGACCACTAGCTCCTCCTTTGGAGATTTCGTCGCAGTGCCGTTCTATCCCACCTCAATGATGTATGGAGGAACCCGAGTGGAATTTCGGGTTTGAGTACGACAATCGTGAACGAGTTAACATCCTCAGATCTCTTTTTTTTTGACGTCGGCTTTGACTTCGACGACACCGTCGAAGAGTATTTGGACCGGATCCTCCCAGCTTTAGTGGAGTCCGTAGACGATCATTTCTCCATCTACACGTGGATCATCGA
>NW_021556004.1:0-550 GCF_001605985.2 Dendrobium catenatum
TCGTTATTAAAAAGAATTCTATCAAGCCGTTGCCAAAGATTAGACCTATACCAGGTGAAAGGACTACCAAAGAAACCAATATCGTTTAAATGACAATCATTTATCATAGAATTGAAGTCTTCCATAGCATTAGCATTTGGGAGAGCACCTCCCCTACGTTCACTAGCATTAGAAATGACATTGAAATCCCCTCCCACACACCAAGGGCCATTGATGTTGTTAGAAAAATTGCAAAGTTGTTCCCAAAGAGCCACTCTATTAATTCTCGTGGAAGCAGCATAAACAAAGGAAGTAAAACAGTTCATATTAAAAACATTAACATGACAATGAACAACTTGAGGTAAATCAGCAACAATACTTAATTCAATATTCTTATGCCACAAGATCCAAATTTTATTAGCACAATTACCAAAATGCATATGAAAACCCAAAAATTTAGCAGTATCAGCTAATTTGTCCAGAGCAACAAAAGGTTCGAATAAAACTAAAACTTGAATATTGTGAATCCTACACAAATTTTTAACTCTAAGTTTGGACTCTTTACAACCTA
>NW_021556005.1:0-1139 GCF_001605985.2 Dendrobium catenatum
CGTAGGCCCCTTCTGTGGGTTTTAACCAAAAAAAAAATATATATGGAATTAAGATGAAACGTTTCATTTGAGATATCTTTTTTATTATTTTCTAAAACAATTTTTTAGTGCACAACTTTTTGTATGAAAATTTGCTTTAAAAACATTAAAAAAGCTATCACAATAAAGTCTAAGCCTTAGCAGTTGAATCACAGTGCACCTATGAACATTTCTTTAAGAAAGCTAATTTAAGCGTTAATTTTATAGCGTGCAGAAGCCTTTTAGCGCCTCTTCATTTAAAACAAAACATATCTGATTAGCCTGAAAAACTAAAATAGAAAATTTAAAGAGCCCATGAAAGATATCTACGTACTTAACAACACCTCTCTCTCTCTCTCTCTCTCTCTCTCTCTCTATAGATATATATATTTATAAAACACACATACAATACATATTTAGATAAGCAGTAAACATTAATATATTGTAAGTAGGATCAGATCTTCATCAGGAAATTGAAGTCTACACTGAAAACCGGCTTCAGAAAGGTTAGAAACCCCAACGAGAAAGCTTTCGAGTAGCAGGCGGATTCCTGGGCACTGGCTGTCTCTTTGGTGGAGGATACGTATAGTAACTATAACTACTCCACCATACTTCTTCGCTGCTTCGTTACTGTCGATCACTGCAGGCTGACCCTTCAACACCTTCTCCAGTAAGAAAAAGGCATCTCTTCCCACATTTTCAAGACGACGATTAGACATCTTTATTACAGGTTGGATGGTGAAGGAAGAAGAAGCTCAATCTTTGAAAAGTTAGGAAGCTTTTGTTGCATGGAAGTGATGGTGGAAAAGCTTGCCATTTTATAGAGGGACACTACTCATTAACGCGAATAAATTAACTACTTCTGATACTGTTTATGATCAGAAATTAACTACTTTCGGTGGGGAATTATATGTGGAGAGATACGAGGAGGAGAACAACAGAAAGAAAGAGTATTTCATGTAATAAAATCTTGCATCAGATACTTCAGAACCTGTAAGCTTGGAGGTTTTATTTATCTCCTTCAGTGCCAAGAAACAAACCTGATAGGTCCTGATTTCTAGATTCTAATGGACAGGATGAATAATATTGATACGGCATCACAAAATTAGCTTGATCGGGCA
>NW_021556006.1:0-434 GCF_001605985.2 Dendrobium catenatum
CTTCCTAACTCTAGGAAGATACAACCTTGAGGTCAACAAGGAAACTCACTAAGGAAATGCGATCAACTAATGAGAATCAAACCAATAAAGAGAGAAAACAGGTCGATCATCCGCCCAACCAAAGTGGGAAGATAAGAGAAGGAAATTTTCAAAGGACCAAGTAGGATTCAATGATCACCTACGACAAATATCTAAGATGATACAGAAAGAAGGGAAATAATTAGAAATCACATCAAACAGCAAAGCAATAATCAGAGTAACAATCAAAGGTAAGGAAAACAGAAGAAATCGAAAGTAAGAAAATCATCTATCTGCCTGACCACATCGCAACAGCAGAATAGAGAAAAGGAAAAGGGTCCCACATCCACCTGACCATATTCGCAACAGTGAATGGGGGCAAATCCAGGTTTGCTTGACAATATTCGAAACAACAA
>NW_021556007.1:0-310 GCF_001605985.2 Dendrobium catenatum
AGGACGATAAATATCGGCCAGCTCGTATTCAGGGCGATGCTCTGGATGATTTACCTCTAATTTGAACTAATCATCCAGAACGATCGTAAGATCGGCCTGGATGATCAAGCCAATTTTAAATCGTCCAGTTTGCATTCAGGGTGATGCTCTGGGCGATCTTCTGAGATTTGTACTGATCGGCCAAGCTGATGTCCATATCGGCTTGGACGATATTGTTGGCAACTTGTAATTAATGAGCTCCTTTAAAACTCTTATATTTAAGAACTCTTGTTTAACATTTTGGAAGACCTTTGGCTACTGCCTTGACCTG
>NW_021556008.1:0-201 GCF_001605985.2 Dendrobium catenatum
TTCCTAAACTCCCACAGTCAGATGCTCTGTTCTGCTTATTTTGCTATTTTATTTTTGTGAACTCAGGGCTCGCCCAAGCTCTACTCAGATCTGCTCATACGCCCTCTCCAATCCATATTGGACGCTGCCAGGACTTTCTAATGTCCGTGAACATATCCCTAAGACAGGTTGATCCTCTCCTCTCAAAATTTGTTCTGATCC
>NW_021556009.1:0-267 GCF_001605985.2 Dendrobium catenatum
CATTTGAAGCACCGAAATATTCGAACCTAAAACAAAATTTTTCCCAATTTTCAATTTTTGCTTGAAAAGCTAGCAAATCTAAACAAAAATTAGATGAGAATATAATGACTATGAATTTAATAATCATTATGACTTCATTTATGACAACTTTCTTAATGCTTTCTAAAACAACTTTTTAGTTAAAAATTTTCTTATATTAGAAATTTTTTAAAAAAAAGCTGTTTTAAAAAGCAATGGAAAAGATGTTCCAAACGAAACCTATAGATT
>NW_021556010.1:0-333 GCF_001605985.2 Dendrobium catenatum
ACATATCTCAGAGAATTACACATGAAATGGTTGTATAGATCACAACTTCAAGCTCATCACAACCATGTAGGGGTACAAAGCAAATGTTACACATAACTAATTTAAATGCATTCACAATCAGACTTGCATACTACATAAAAAATGCATATCTTACCTTCTTGAAACATTGACTCACCCAGTCGAACACCTCACGTCCACCTGCGCTTGTAGGTCCCCTAACCCACCCAATTACCTAAATCATCATTTGACAATTCACACGATCTACTATCTAAATCATACAATTAAATTTATTCCCAACAAACATCCCTTCCAATTTTCACTTCGCATACACAA
>NW_021556011.1:0-543 GCF_001605985.2 Dendrobium catenatum
CTGATTTTGAGGAGAGAGAAAGTCGAGGGCATTTTTAGAAAAGTGGATTTTCGGGCGACGCGGAGCTGTTTTCGTCCGACAAGATTGTTCAAGATATTGCTGTACGCAAGGTAAGGCACATTCCTCCTTTCTCAATTTTCAGAACCGTCGTGTTTGGCGGTATTTTCTGTCAGGATTTTGTTTCAGTTAGCGATTTTCGTCCGTATCTTTTGATTGGTTCAGTTTTTACCGTGTAACTTTCTGTATATTATTGAAGTGCCGAGTGTGCACATTTTGGTTATTTTTTGAAGATTTGTGTCCAGGTATTTTTGATTCGACTGGTTTTATTTCGACTGGATTTTTCTGTGTAGTCAAAAATTTTCTGTGCAGTAGAATAAATGTTCTGAAATGTTATTATCTGTATTCTGTGCAAATTTGGTATTTTGTGATTTCAGGAAAATTTGTGTAAATTTCGTATACTACCGTTGTGCTGTCCAATTTTTGTCTGATTTCTAATTTGTCCGGATTTATTCTGAATTAATATGCTATCTGTATATGCTATAA
>NW_021556012.1:0-920 GCF_001605985.2 Dendrobium catenatum
AAAAAAAAAAAAAAAACACTTAGGACTTCTAGGTAACCAAAAAGTCCTTTCTGAGTATGAGTTGAGGTATTTATGCATGGTAGGGGTGTCAATTTTTGACACGACCTGAAACACGACCCGAACCCGATCCGGAAAAATCTGGGTTCGGGTCTGCCCGAACCCGAAACGGGTGGGTTCGAGTTGAACAAATTAACCCGTTTTAAAAATCGGGTCGGGTTCGGGTCCGGAAACCTGACTCGTTTTTAAAAAAGGGTCGGGTTCGGGTTCACCCAAACAGTGCCGGGTCAGTTCCGGGTTCGACTCGAAGCCGACCCGCTGACCCGAATTGACACCCCTAATTTATTGGCAAGGAGAGTTAGGTGCTGAACTGGCTATCATTTAACTTAATGCCAGAAATCTGGCTGACTGCAATGTTAGAGCAATGATCGTGAATGCAAAGAGGATTTATATTATGCGTACATTATTGACCCGAACTAGTTGATAGGATGATTTTTTCACTTATAGTGAATGAAACGACCCAATATTTTTGGAAAATCATGTTGTCGAATAATGTGGAGAAGCCTAACAACATCATTAATTATTAATGATTTTAAATATTATTTCAAAAATATCTTCAATATTGCTTAACAAAATCTCTTCACGCTTTCAATTGTCATTGAGAAGCATGAGAATCTTGTTAATAAAAATTTTATAAATAGTTTTATCGATGGGTTGTGTTTCCATCCATGAATCGAGCATCTTTTATCTTCATCAACTATACATCAACCATCATTAACTCATTAAAAAGAATGTCTATCCGATCTTATGCTAAGTTTATATGAAGATTTCTCAAGATTTGACATGTGTATATTCCAGTCATCTAATTGTTTTTGGACACATGTAAGAAGCATACAACAATTCTAGAAATCAGGGTTGGGATA
>NW_021556013.1:0-574 GCF_001605985.2 Dendrobium catenatum
ATACAGCGCGATGTTGACCCGAATAAATATTTAAAATGCCCCCTATCTCACAGGGAAATTTTAGGGCATGATAGAATTGGAATCTTGAGATTTTAAATATTTGTTTGGGGATCTAGGCACAGAGCGCGATATCGACCCGAACAAATATTTAAAATGCCCCCAATCTGATGGGGGATTTTGAAATGTGTTCTCATGACAGAGTAGAATTTCAAAATGTAGAATATATACGCTAATAAACATGTATGAAAACATAGCGTATTAAACATGACATCTGCTTGAGCAATTCATGCATAGTATTTCTTCAGGTATCGGCCATTGATCGGCGGCATGGGCCTTTGACCAATCAGATCGATCAGTTGATAAGCTCCTCCTTGAAATACCTTCTCGATGACGAAAGGTCCCTCCCAGTTGGATACGAATTTACCACCGACTTTTCGGTGTGGGATGATTGGTCTTCTCTGCACCAGGACCAATTCTCCTTCTTGAAATGATCGAGGACGCACCATCCGATCAAAAGATTTTATCATTCTTGCTCGGTAGATCTCCAGGTTCTGCTGAGCTTGTAACATGATTT
>NW_021556014.1:0-297 GCF_001605985.2 Dendrobium catenatum
AAAATTATACATATTTAAATCTTTAATCTTGAGGGATCCCTTGAAATTTTAAACATTGATTATGTTTGATTGAATTAAATTAATGGGAGTGATCATTAATCAATGGATAATTAATTTGTTAATTATTCATTGATTAACTTTTTAATTAATTAGATATCTTTTAATCTTTGCATGCTTAGGAAGCACACACCATTTAGCCTAGGCTCTCCTAGTTTTAAGGATTTGATTATGTTATTTTATGTGTTTATTTCATGCTTGGTCAAGGGTTAGAAACTTTGATTTGAACTTAATTAAATT
>NW_021556015.1:0-297 GCF_001605985.2 Dendrobium catenatum
TAATCTTTTTTAGTGACCATTTTCTTTTTGTCTATATTTTTTAGTCGCTATTGACCCATTTTCTTATAATGAATGGTCGAGCCAAATTTGAGACAACACCAACAGTTACTTATTAGTTTACCCCCCTGAAAATTACGACTGGGTCCACCCCTGACATTTCTTAACATAAGTCAAATCTAATACCTCTACTTTCCTAATCAGTTCATCGAAAGGCTGCCGTTTTATGTTACTAAACCATCTAAGGAGACGCCTAATCTTATTTTCCACAAGAGCTACTCCAACCTTTTCACGTATATG
>NW_021556016.1:0-303 GCF_001605985.2 Dendrobium catenatum
TAAAAGATTAGGGTGCTATTGAATCGAAAGAGTAGAGGTTTGGTTTGAGTTAAAAAAAAAAAAAAGGTATGCCATGTCTAATTTAAAGGAAAATGCCTCTAACTATCTTTTATTAGATAGAGAGGCTGAGTGTTGGTGGTTGGGCTAGCAGTAATTAAAATTTTAGGGAAGAATTGCTCTGATATTTCAAGAAGAGTTCACTAATATGTTGCAAGAGTGGTTTGAACCTCCCTCTAATATGCAATAGATACATGAGTCATTTTTTAGGATAGTTCAAGAGAGTCGAACATTGATGCAAGATGA
>NW_021556017.1:0-310 GCF_001605985.2 Dendrobium catenatum
AGGGCTTAACCCAAGTCAAGCATCTGAGGATTCTTCTCCAGACTCGAGCGATGAAGATATTGAAAGTGAACTAGAAAAGGTTCTTTTCAGCGATGATGATGATATTGCATAAGATGTTTATTACTGGTTGTATTTCATCTATTTTCTTAGAGATTTTTATATATCCATTTTGTTTCTAGAGATGTATACTCTGGTTTATATATTAATTTGAAAGAAATAAAAGACATCCTTTTAGGATGTTTAACCTATCTAAGGTTGTGTTGTTAAATTACTACTTGAAGACATTTACCTGTGTGGATGAGGTTGGATC
>NW_021556018.1:0-278 GCF_001605985.2 Dendrobium catenatum
CATTCAAGTTGGATGGTTAAAGTGGAGGAATGCATCAATATGTGAATCCATCAATAAGGGACTATTTTAATGTTGGAGCGACGTTAAATAAAATTCCATGTGTAACATTTGTGTAATGTAGCCATTTCAATATCCAAAGACATTTCCATAGGGATTCTTAGGGCCTCTTGATATGGTCTTAGGAATAGAAACTAAAAACATTAAAAAAACATCATCAATGATGTATATGATTGAATAGGATGATCAATACATGGATGCTTGTCTTTTTGAATGGTAAT
>NW_021556019.1:0-351 GCF_001605985.2 Dendrobium catenatum
TACTAATATATAATATTCATATTTGAAATCAATTTAAATATATATTTTTTATTTTATGAGTAATTAAAATAAATTTAATATTATATGAATTCTTACATAACCCTCCAAATCAAGGTGGCTTTCTTGACCCAACAGCAAATTCCATTTATGCCCCTCCCACTTCCTCTCTGTGGCTCTGTGTCTGTGTCACCCTATTCAAAGTTCAAACCACCTAAACGACAAACGATCTCCCTTCTTCTCTCTCACTGCTCATCAAAATATTCTTATATAAATACTAACCCAAACCCTCCATACCACCACCTTACAGATCCCTAAATCCTCCACCAACACAAGCAATCAATGTCTTCCACA
>NW_021556020.1:0-247 GCF_001605985.2 Dendrobium catenatum
AACACCTTTCAAACATTTCAACTCTTGTTGGTGAGTAACCTATGCTTTTCTTCTAAAAAAATAAATAAATAATGTAAAAAATAATTAAAAGAAAATAATAATTGACTTCAAAATTTATGTATAACACATGTTGGCACAAATATGTATAGATATATAAATTTTACCTGATCTTCAAGCACTTGGCCGAAACTCTTTTTTCCAGTTATGTGAATCAAACTCTTTTTCGACCTACTCTTTTTATTTCGTT
>NW_021556021.1:0-244 GCF_001605985.2 Dendrobium catenatum
CCTCGTCAATAAATATAAAACTTTTGTAAACCTCCAAATATATAATAATATATTAGCAGTAGAATAATTCTAAATTTTTTCAAAAATTCTATTATAGTCTTTTTTATGCCTGAAACCATTCAAAACCTCTATAAGATTGTCCTCATTAGTAAAATATTTGAATATTGGTTAATCTTTTATGTGTCTGTTAATAAAATTTCATTAGTAACATCAACAAGATAATTAGAGATATACTCAGCAAGTC
>NW_021556022.1:0-4648 GCF_001605985.2 Dendrobium catenatum
AACCCGAAATGACCCGCCAAGCCTCCTTCGTGACTTTCTGAAATGAGCGTCAAGCGAAGAGAACAATTTGGAATGCACAGACGCTGTTTAAAGAAAAGGTATCCATCTTTGATGTAAAACAGCTTGAAAGGACCTTGGAGGCAATGTTGCCATATGTCCCCAAAATCAGTATCCTCAGCATATAGATCCCGAATGACTTCAAAGCCAACTACTTTATTCTGCAGCGTTTGTAGAAGAACATACTTTCTACTAAGTGCATCTTCCACCTGATTATTATGTACGGCCTTATGTTTCAGTACATAATGAAATGCCGATAAAAATTCATACCACTTGGCGTGCTTAGCCTTGAGTTTCTTCTGATGGCTGAGGTAACGTATTATTTCATGGTATGAAAAAAGCACGAATTCATTGGATAGCAAATAGTGACTCCAATGCTGCAAGGCTCTAACTATAGCGTAGAACTCCTTGTCATACGTAGAATACTTGCGCCTTGCGTCACTTAATTTTTCACTAAAATAAGCTATCGGATGGCCACCTTGAGTTAGGACTGCACCAATGCCTACATTCGAGGCATCACATTCGACCTCAAAGGCTTGGTCGAAATCAGGTAAGATTAATGTGGGGGTCGAGGACAACCTCTGTTTTAAGTCATCAAAGCTCGCCTGTGCTTCCGGGTTCCATTCAAACTGATTAGCTCGGAGGATTTCCGTCATCGGGGCCGCAATTGTACTGAAATCCTTGATGATTCTTCTGTAAAAAGATGCTAGACCGTGAAAACGATGAATGTCTGTAAAGGACTGGGGAATGGGCCAGCTGCGGACCGCCTCAACCTTAGTAAGATCAACCTTCAACCCTTCAGCAGATAGTTGATAGCCTAGGAATGTAATTTGAGGAACAACAAACTGACATTTCTCAAGATTAATGAACAGCTGTTGCTCTCGGAAGAGCTCGAGAATACGTCGAAGGTGGATGTGATGCTCCTGGAGATCAGAACTATAAACAAGAACATCATCAAAGTAGGCAATTACAAACTTATATAGAAATGGTTGTAGGATATGATTCATTAAACGCATGAACGTGCTTGGAGCGTTGGTTAAGCCAAATGGCATGACCAACCACTCGTACAACCCTTCATGTGTTTTGAACGCAGTTTTCCACTCGTCACCAGGCCTCATACATATTTGGTGGTAACCACTGCGCAGATCCAGCTTGGAGAAAACGGTAGCACCTTGTAACTGATCGAAGATGTCATCTATGTGAGGGATAGGAAATCTATATTTAACTGTAATTTTATTGACAGCCCGGCTGTTTATGCACATTCTATAGGTTCCATCCCGTTTTGGAACCAGTAAGGCGGGTACAGCGCAGGGATTGACACTATGCCTTACAAATCCTTTGTTTAGTAGTTCTTCTACCTGTCTCTTAAGCTCATCTTGTTCCTCGGGCCGTAGTCTGTAAGCAGGGCGATTGGGAATGACAGAGCTAGGAACAAACTCCACAGCATGTTGAATTTGTCTTTCCGGTGGTAACCTGGATGGTAGGATACTGGACAGGACATCAGGATACTCGTCCAGAATATCTTGAACTACTGTAGTCTCATTGGTCTGAGTTTCATTGGTAGCTAAGACTACCAATGCAAACCCAATTGTAGCCTCCCTGAAAGCCTTCAAAAACAACGATCGAGTTAACAGTTGCGGACTTGCTTTAACTGTTGGAGTCTCTTGTAGTGGCATCAATACAATCCGCTGAATTTGATGCTTAAACAAATACGTATTTGATTCTCCATCATGAACAGTTTTCTTATCAAATTGCCAAGGGCGGCCTAATAGAAGATGGCAAGCATCCATGGGAACTACATCACACCACACCTGCTCCGCATAATTGCCAATGGAGAAACTCACGAGACAGCGTTTTGATACCCGAACTCCATTCTCCTTTTTTATCCAAGACAATGCGTAAGGTTTGGGGTGGTCGACCGTGGGCAACTCGAGCTTGCTGACCATGGTCGTGGACACCACATTTTCACAACTAACACTATCAATGATCATCTGACAGACTTTTCCTCCAACTGTGCACCATGTTTGAAAAATACTATGGCGCTGACACGAATTCCCCTTATGGGAATTGAGTAGTCTTCTGAGAACAAGTAAACTCCCCTCATCTGCTGGAATTATCGTGGGCTCCGTCATCATATTGTTCTCCGACTTGGGATCTATCATCATGTCTTGCTCAGTATTAGCTTCTTCCATCATTGTAACAATCCTTCGGTTCGGACATCCATAGGCAATGTGGCCAAATCCTTGGCACTTGAAACACTTTCTTGGAGGTAACCCCATAGTCCCTGATATTTTCAATGCTCCATTAGCAGACCTAGTAGCCTCTTTGTTCCAAGGATTCACCCCGGTAGTCTTTCCCTCAGCTTTCTTGACTTGACTTCGATCAGGTCCTTCTTCTTTAACAGGGGTTTTACCACGACTCCACCTGTTGGGCCGCTGCTGCTTTTCCACCTTAAAAGACAGATCAAAAACGTCTTGTAGCGTCCAATATGGTTGCAATTGGACCACATGGGCAATCGACGGTTGTAATCCCTCCAAGAACCGGGCAATAGTATTCTCCTTTGGTTCAGCTAGCTCACATTGGAGGGACAATTGTTCAAATTCAGCAATATACTCTTCAAAAGTGAGCTGATTTTGTTGTAAGCGGTGGAGTTTCAAGAACAAGTCCTGACGATATCTTTCCGGCAGATACTTCCGCTTAAGTTCTTTCTTCATCTTTACCCATGTCACGATCTTACTTTTTTCCTTCCCTGTCTCGATTCCCTTTCAAATTTTCCCACCATAGGGATGCATTTTTCTTTAATTTGATGGCGACAAGCTTGACAACTCGATCAGGAGGAATTTATTTAAAATCAACAATTCTGTCTACAGTGTGCAGCCAATTCACAAATTCATCCGGATCCAATCTACCATCGAATTCGGGTAACTCCACCTTGACTTCACTGTCATCACGCGGACGTCTCGCACGACCTAGCACATTTCGTCTTTCCTCATCTTCACTATTAAGATCTTGATGAAACGGGTTGACCTCCTCTTCCTCCTCTTGAACGTCCTCCGTTTCTTGATGTTCAAATCTTGCTAGTCGTTACTGCAGCTGCTGGATTTCCCTTTGTAAATCCTCGATGATTACGTCTCTCGTCGGTCGTTGCGGGTTCCTTCGAGGCGGCATCTTCGCCGGCTCTGATACCAAATGACACCGTTCAATAACAGAAACTGTAGAGCGGAGGATTACCTGAATGCACCTGAGCTCGATGTTCAGAGGATCACGTTGATGAGCGATCCGATTCCACTCGTCGGAGACTAATCACCACCGGTAGGGTCTAACCGGATACAGAATCTCCTCCACCACCTGTAAGAAAACAGGATACAGAAACAAAATGTTCTCGACAACAAGTCAGAGAATTTACTTGAAAAATCATCCAAATCTCCTTTAGCTATATTCCGATGTGCTTTTATAATAACATCCGGGAAAGAAACAAGATTACAATTCAAATGAGGCTATACAACTAGCAATATCAACAGCTACAGAGTAGAGAAGAAAGGCAAGACAAAAGACAAACTGTATCGGGCTATTTATAAGACACTCCTGTGTCATTCTTCCGGGGTAGGAAAAACATCCAGATCATAGTGGGGCGTCAAGTCGGCGACATTGAAGGTTGCAGAGATATGGTAATCGCCGGGAAGATCAATCTGATACGCGTTGTTGTTGATCTTTTTGATTACCCGAAAAGGACCACCAGCCTTGTGTTTTAGCTTAGAAAAAGCTCCAGGAGGAAACCTTTCTTTTCGTAGCCTAATCCATACAAGATCCCCCTCTTTAAACTCAACAGGGCGTCGAGACTTATTAGCTTGCTTCTAACATTTCGCATTGTGTTTTGCTATGGTGTCTTGAACCTGCTGATGTAATTATTGAATTTCAAGACTCCGTTGTTCTGCATCAGTGCTGAAAGCAGCCCTTTGTACAATGGGGACTAGTTCAAGTGGCGTCATCGGATTATATCCATAAGCATCTTCGAACGGACTTCTTTTGGTTGCTTGATTAACAGACCGGTTGAATGCAAATTCTACCTGGGCTAAAATAAGATCCCACTGTTTAATGTTATTCCCAACAAAACAACGTAGAAGATTGCCCAAACTCCAGTTCACTGTTTCAGTTTGGCCATCAGTTTGGGGATGAGACTTTCCCCACAGGGTCCTCCAAAAGTGACTTAAGAACTTGACATCTTGATCGGATGTAATTGTCTTGGGTATTCCGTGAAGACGGACGACCTCCTTGAAGAATAAATCAACGACATGGGTGGCATCCAACGTCTTATTGCATGGGATAAAATGGACCATTTTGGAGAAACGATCCACAACCACCATAATAGAGTTTTTGTTCCTTTGCGTACGGGGTAGACCAATAACAAAATCAATGCTGATGTCAACCCAAGGGGAGCTAGGCACAGGAAGCGGGGTATACAAGCCTGCATTGGTGCTAGTAGTCTTTGCTCTTCTACAGACTTGGAAATTTTGCACAAACCGTCCAACATGCTTCCGGAGTGATGGCCAAAAAAAAATTTCACATAGCAGCTCGATGGTCTTCTCTCACC
>NW_021556023.1:0-594 GCF_001605985.2 Dendrobium catenatum
CACAAAGGTGTCTTCTTATGTTATTCATGTGTAGGTAAAGCCTATATAATCTTCAATAAGAGGACCTTGATAGTAGAAAAATCTATCCATATAGTATTTGATGAATCAGATAGGACCTCTGAACCTAACCTAAATTTAAAGAAGAGGTGGTAGAGGCCATTCAGGGGCTAGAAACCATTACCATAGGAGATAGAGTAGAACCTCATGAACCATTGCTTACAGATTGGAAATATTTTTTAGTCATCCTAAAGAATTAATCTTAGGAGACCTATCTAAAGGTGTGAGAACTTGACATGGACTTAGGAAAGAGGTTAGTCATTCTATATTTATCTCTATGATAGAACCTACAAGTATAGATTAAGTTTTTGAGGATGAATTTTGGATCATATTGATGTAAGTAGAGCTGAACTAATTTACTAGGAATAATGTATGGGAATTAGTTAAGAGACCTAAAGAGAAGAGTGTGGTGGAAACAAAGTGGGTCCTTATAAATAAGGTGAATGACTTAGGAATCATATTAACATATTAGTCCAGACCAGTAGCTAATGGGTATAATGAAATTTAGGGCATAAACTTTGAGGAAACCTTTGGCCT
>NW_021556024.1:0-3824 GCF_001605985.2 Dendrobium catenatum
ACTAGTGACTCTCCTTTTACATCAACAGCAAGGCGGAGAAGCCTTTACAAAATCTCTTCTACCACTACCTGGTGCGGCAGAGAACCGTCATCCTTTTACAGTCTTCTTAGTGTTGGCAGAGAACCCTTCGTCCATTCACACTCTCCTAGTGTGAGCAGAGAACCCTTCATCATTTCACACTCTCCTAGTGTGGGCAGAGAATCCGTCATCCTTTCATACTCTCCTAGTGTGGGTAGAGAACCCTTCGACTATTCATATTCTCCTAGTGTGGGCAGAGAACCCTTCGGCTGTTCACACTCTCCAAGTGTCGACAGAGAACCAGATCTTCTTGACAGATCTTTTTCACAAGAAATCTAGAAGGAAGAAAGAAAAGAGTGAAGTAATCATAAACCAAGAGTAAAGACTCTTACCTTTGAGTACCAAGTGAAACCTTCACGCTCCAATGGCAAGAAATCTCCTTCAAACACTCTCTCACACTCTCTCCTTGACTCTTCTTTCAATAGGCACGAAGATCAGTAGGCAAAAAGATCAAGTAGCAGTTTATTTTGGACTATTTATAGGAAAGACAAAAAAAAAACCATCCAAAAACTGCAAATTTTCAAGTCAATATGCATTGGATCGTCCCGTATGATCGTGGATCGTCCTAGACGATTTTACTTAAATGTGCTGGAAATGAACCTAATACATATGGGTACGAAATGACTTCGTACACACACATCGTCCCGTACGAACTAGGTTCGTCCGGTACGAACGGTTATTCCATAGGTCGGTTCCCAAAAACTGTAGAACGTTACTAAAATTTCAGAGTCGGTTCACTTCGTCCTGGGACGAATATGGGTTCGTCCGGATGAAATTTTTCCAGAGAGCAAATCATCTCGGGGAATACATTTCGTCCTGGACGAAAATACTCCAGAGATCAACTCGTCCTGGAACAACTACACTTCGTTCTTGAACGAAAATTTTTCAGAGAAAATTTTGTCCTGGGACGAATACACTTTATCCTGGATGATCAGGACTTAAAAAAATTTTCTTCAACTCCTGTTCGTTCCATTGCTCTTACGAGGAGATAACTGACCTGATCGTCCCGTACGAACTAAGTTCGTCCCGTACGATCAGTACAAATTTCTCAAGATCTCTAAAGTGTGTGTGTATCCACTCAATTACAATCACTCCCTCTCAAACTTAATTCAAAGAAAAATACAAGTTTTAAATACACAAAGTATCTTATGCTGAATTTGATTTGAAGTCTTTGTAGTATGGAGTTTGATTTTCCTGAAATGTTAGTACACACAAGAGCAAAAATAACTCTTCCAAAAAGTGTTGGGATATAACTATACATAAAATAATAATATTTGAAATCATGAAAACTATACAAGTTGCAAGAATGTAAAATATGCAAATAGCAACTCTCTTAACAATATATATAATTTATCATCCATTGATTTCGATTGTCATTAAGCTGAGTGTGAGACGACAACCTAGAGTGTATGATTGCTTGTTCATCATTACCTTGAGTGAGAGAACACACTCTTAGCAAAGGATACTCAAACAAGAGAAGGAAGACTTGAGAGAAGGTGTGAGTGATAGGGGGTTAGTCATGCCTACTAATATATTTTTAGGTCTCAAAATAATTATACAATATGATTTTAATCGTACAATATGATGTATTTTATTCTCGATCGTCCCACTGGCTATTTTGATTGAATCAATCCTATAATACGATCAATTTTATTTTAGATCATTCCAATGGTTATTCTTACACAGTGTTGACAAAGTTAAATTATATAGCATGACTTAGGATTGTATGGTATGATGTATACAAGGTAAAATTTCTAAGTAGTTTTCTAAATCGGTTACATAACTATAGAATGAAAATAACTTATAGTATGATGGGTGTCGTACAATATGATGTAAGATTGTATAGTACTATATGAAGTTTCTCAAATTTTCTCCAAATTGTTATTTTTTACTATTAATATATAACACAAGCACAAACACAATCAACCAAAATAAACAACAAAATATATGATATGCACCTAAGTCTATCACTCCTAATATAGTTCTAAGTGCACTAATCCTCTCATAACAAAGTGCCTTAGTAAATATATTTGCCAAGTGATTTTCAATATCAATAAACTAAATATCAGCATCAGGTTTTGATACATGATTTTTGATAAAGTGATAGAAAATATAATGGGTTTCTATATGCATGTTGAATTAGTCTCTTCCTGATGTATATGACATTAATATTATCATAAGTGTCCATCTATATAATGAAATAAAGAAGTTATTGCTTCAGCTATAAGATTTAAGCATCTACAACTATATATTATGCCTTTGTAATGCATAGGGCTATTAAATTTTATTTTATGCTTGATTAGGAGATTAATAGCTGTCCACTAAATTGACAAGTTCCTAATATACTTTTCCTATCTACTCCATAGCCCACAAAATCTAAGTATGAATATCCAACCAGGTCAAATGATATATTATCCCAAGGGTACCAAATACCTAAACCATGATTCCCTATCACATATAAAAAAAAGAATATTTTAATTTGATTATTTGGTTCAGCCTACAAATATGAAAATAAACCTACACTAAATAAAATATCAGGTGGACTTGTAGTCAAATGCAACAAAGATTTTATCATACATCTATATCTCCTTTGATCTATATATTTTTTGCTAGGATCCTTATCCAACTTTATCATATTGCTCATTGGATTATTCACACTATTATATCCTTCCATTTTAAACCTCTTAATTAATTATTTAACACATTTTGTTTGACCTAAAAAGGCATTAGTCTTCTCCCATTTAATATTTAATCCTAAAGAATAAGTCAACTCATCTATCATTCTCATTTGAAATTCATGACTCATAATAGGCATATATTTTTCACACAAGGTGTCATTTGTCGATCCAAACAAGCTATCATCAATATAGATATGTACTATTGATATGTTAAGCTCGACTCTTTTTATAAATAAGGTGGTATGAACAATCCCTTTTGCAAAAGAGAAGAAGAAGAAGAAGCTATTCAATAGAAATGTGTCGAGTCTATGATATTATACTCTTGGTGCTTGTTTTAACCATATAAAGCATTTTTTTTTTAATTTATAAACATAATTAAATATGTTGAGCTTTCAATCCAAGTGTATGTTCAACATTCATGTCCTCCTCAAGAACTCCATTCAAAAAGATACTTTTTATATCAATCTAATATAATTAAAATCCTTTAAAGCATGTAGACACCAATTAGAATCTTATAACCTTTAAATGCGATTTATTATCTTGTAATTATTTGAATCAAAGATTGAGATTTTTTTTAGATGTTTTATAATTGAGATGATGTTATTATTATTTATTTACAACTATAAACTATTTTATGAAATGCATACAAATATATGGTATGTTAGAAGTTGTGAAATGTTAATATATGATTGGTCTAACATTACTTATGTTAATATTATTAATGGTAGATCAAGCATGTGCACAATTTTTTTCCCTTCATGTCAAAACCATCCGTTCCCTTTAGAGTTATCATGTCGGGCTATGACTCTAAAAGCCTCTAGAGTTTACTAGGATACTACAATCCCTACATAATATACATCTATAATATCAAAACCTCAAAGGTGATTCGAGTCGCAAGAAAGATAATTAAAAAAATTTACTTTTCATATTTCAAGTAACCCAACAACTTTATACTCTCTCATGTTCAAAAGGATGGCATAACATCATACAAAGCTTCTTAGTCAATACATGAATTCATAACAAAACATTAGTTTGTTGTATGCTTAGTGATATTCTACATTTGATCAC
>NW_021556025.1:0-356 GCF_001605985.2 Dendrobium catenatum
TCATTTTTAATATGATATTACATTAATATATATATAATATATAAAAAAATGTATTGTCGTGTCCGCGCTGTACCCGTGTCCAATATTTTCAAAAAAAGCCGTGTCCCGTGTCCGTGTCATGTCCGTGTCCGTGTCGCTGTGTCAGTGTCCGTGCATCATAGTTTTTCAATTAGTGAAAAACCCTAAGAGTTGAACCTAAAATTCTCTGAAGAAATCTTGCATTTTCATGGCTAAAAATTGCTCCTATGTCTTCCCTAACCTTCTCTCCAAAAGATTTTAAAGCTTCTTCAAAACCCTAATTTAAGTTTTCCCATAAAAGTTTGATTTTTAATCATAAAAACATTTTTATTAGCAAG
>NW_021556026.1:0-319 GCF_001605985.2 Dendrobium catenatum
TATATATATATATATGTGTGTGTGTGTATATATGTACATATGTGTGTATATATGTGAATTTGGACTTCGTTTGGGATGACTTTCTTTCTGCTTCTTAATGCGGCTTTCTATTAAAAAATTTGTGCTAAAAAGCCGCTTTAAGAAGCAGTAAGAAAGTCGTCCCAAATGAAACCTTAATCGTAAACTAAAAGTAGTAGTGATTTTGTGCACTAAGGTTTCGTTTGGGATTATTTTCTTACTGCTTCTTAAAGCAACTTTCTAAAACAAAATTAAAATTTTTTACACTAAAACGTTGCTTTAAGAAGTAGCAAAAAAGCCG
>NW_021556027.1:0-310 GCF_001605985.2 Dendrobium catenatum
TCCCAAATCTCTAGATGCCGCTAGAGCCCAAAGAAAACTTAAATCTAAGAGATCTCAAATTTCAGCCAAATTCAAAAGCATACAAATCAAAAGGAATTCCCTAAACAGTCCCTACAATCAATTTCCCTCCTAAACTTCCTCAAAATCCCTTCCTAAAATAGTCCTGCAAGCCGCGCGGCCTCCGCCCACGCGGAAACGTCCGCCATTTCGTGTCTGGGCCGATCCTGCATGGACCGGCTGGACCGGTCCACTAGACCGGTCTAACAATACTCTCCTCCCAAAAATTCACCTTGTCCTCAAGGTGGAGATA
>NW_021556028.1:0-981 GCF_001605985.2 Dendrobium catenatum
TAAAAGTAGATGTCATCCAATTTTTCTTACATGTATCTGAATCAATTTGAATCCTCAAGTTAGTTATTTTTAATGCTTCATTATCAATCCTCAAATTTTTCTCAATATCTTTAGATTTCTTAAGATCAGAATTAAGTGAGGTGTGTGAAACTTTCAATGCCTTAATGTCATCAATTAATTATGAATGCTTTTTGTTCAACTCATCAAATTAATCAAGAAGAGCCATGTGATTAGAATCAATCGTTGAAAGATCTTTAAGAATGACTTCATACTCTTTCTGCAAATTTACAAGTTCCACTTTTAAGATAGCATGTGTCTTCTTAAGTTTTTTATATGATGCATGGATTTTTTCACAAATTTCAAATAATTCATCATAGGTTGGCTTACATACCTCTTCCTCATCACTTTGCTCAAGATGATCTTCCCCTATTAAGCACAGGTTCATTGTCTCTTCCTCTGGTTCAGTCTCAAAGGAATCAGTACCAGATTATGCCCAGAATGCCTTTTGGATTCTCTTCATCTCCTTCTTAAACTTATATTTTTCCTCAATCTTTTCCTTGCTTGTGTTATCTTGAAGTGTTGAGCAATCGGCTCTTATATGTTAAGGTTTCCTGCATTCAAAACAAACAACATCAGAAGATCCTTTAACATGTTTATGATCCTTATCTTTTCTCCAATTTTGATGATGCTTTAGTTTCTTCCTTAGAATGCTTTTGAATTGCCTTGTGATGAAAGCAACTTCATCGCTTTCAGACCCGAAAGTTTCAAAATATGATTTGTGCGCCTTCAGTGCAATTGTTTTCTCATTTTTCTTTTCACCTACATTAAGATTTCTTTGATTCACCCCTTGCTCGTAAGCAATGAGTGAGCCAAGTAAGTTATCAATAGAATAGGTGTTCAAATCCTTAAATTCAGTGATTGTAGTGATTTTAGCATCATACGATAAAGGCAAACATCTCAAAATCTTGTTAACTTTTTCAT
>NW_021556029.1:0-393 GCF_001605985.2 Dendrobium catenatum
AGAAACGGGCTTGTAATTGCCGGAGGGTGTTATCTTGCCCCAGGTGTGCAGCAAGGCCTCCACAATGAGTTTCCTTAATTAAGTGCTGCCGCCAGGAAGATATGGGAATACACAACAAATCATGCTTGAAGAGGAAGCCGTGGCGGATGGAATAGTCGTCACATTGCAATGTGGCCTGGCATTTCTCCCAGATGGCTCCGAAATCTTCACCCTCTGCATACAGTTCCTTCAAATGCTCCAGTCCCACAAGTTCTGCTTGCAGTGTTGTGAGTAAAACAGCCCTTCGGCTAAGGGCATCGGCCACGGTATTCTCCACACCCGGTTTATGCTTCAATGTAAATGAGAAGCGCTGTAGAAAAACTAACCATCGCGCATGCATACGGCTAATATTTT
>NW_021556030.1:0-202 GCF_001605985.2 Dendrobium catenatum
CCTTGCAGTTCACAAACTTCCTCCATCTCTACAGAACTGAACTCCACTCCTATTCATGCAAAAAACCGAACTCCTCTTCCAAGATGGATTTGGCAAACTGCTTTCTCTCTTCCTATCCAGTTCGTGAAACAACCACCTGCCGCCCCTCTATAGTCCGCAAGAGACAACCGCCTCCCATTTTCCTGAGCAGTTCACGAAATCC
>NW_021556031.1:0-258 GCF_001605985.2 Dendrobium catenatum
ACCCTTTAGTGATGACTCATCAATAAATATTGTTCTTTTCAAAAGGTCTGAAATTATGATAGCAATAAGTTATTGAAATAATTAGCATATGAACCTTATTTGATTGCAAAGACTATCAAATTCATACTCACACCAGTTATGTCGGGACATTCTTAGGCATTTTTTTTTTCAAAAACGCCCTCTCAATAACAAAAATTATATACAAATTGTACGTAGAAACCTTATCCAGATTTATCATTTTTTTTTTTTGCCAAAAAA
>NW_021556032.1:0-309 GCF_001605985.2 Dendrobium catenatum
CATCGCTTGCCTATTTCAGTATGTTGCGGTCTGTAGGATTGTATGGAAAATGGTTGAAGGCACCTTCCATGTATGAGTTGCGAACATGAATTTTAAAAGAGGAGCTGCAGAACACAGAGTGGAGCATTCAGGAGATTAAAAGGATATAGATTGAGACTGGTGTGACTATTATGTCAGATGGATGGTCTGACATGAAGAGCCTGAGCATTAACATCCTTGTCAACAATCCCTACGGCATGGTGTTCTTACGATCAGTTGATGCTTCAGAGGAAGTGAAAAATGCTACATTCATTTTCAATTTACTTGATG
>NW_021556033.1:0-211 GCF_001605985.2 Dendrobium catenatum
CAGCACCCTTGAACACATTTTGGTTTTAAGGATATTTTTGGAATTTAAATTAATAATAAAATGATGAATTCTCTTTACTATTTCTCTTTGTATTTGATTCATCGTTTCCTAAGAATAACATCTCTGCATAATGTATTTAATTGTGGTGGGGGCAATTGCCTAAAGATCATAGTATTTTAAAACTTTTTTTTTTGTGCGGGGGGGGGGGGGG
>NW_021556034.1:0-566 GCF_001605985.2 Dendrobium catenatum
AGGGGCCTAAATTCATTAATATACATAATTGTCATCCTCACCATCAATTTCAACTTAGAATTCAAAATTAAAAAAATAATAATAGCAATTGATTTTTACCAAATGATATATTAATTTATTTATTTTCATTATGCAGTATGAAGTATCCCACAATATAAAAAAAATATGTACTTTTCAGCACAATATAAAAAAAGACGCATGAGAAGCGCAACATTTCAGTCCCCACAAAACAAAGAAGCAAATAAACAAACATGTGTGATATATCATATATCTATCATTTGTCTTTCAAGATCTTTGTCAATTGGACTAACCAACACCTACGTGTGGAGAAATTATTCTATGTGGTCACCACACGGTCCAGAGGCGAATTAGGATACGCCACGCACTCAGTACATAGCGGTACACAGCACCGGTACAAAGCGAAAAAATGACGTGATGCTTCTTGACTCGCCTCTTGACGTCGTTCGGTGACCGCATAGAATAATTTCTTCTATGTGATATCTCATATGTTATCACCACACACTCATTCGTGTGTTTGTGCACGATCAAATTCAAGATGTTGATAA
>NW_021556035.1:0-256 GCF_001605985.2 Dendrobium catenatum
CATAGTATTGCAGGTGATTACAAATGAGGCCCTTCCTTGGGGGAAGGCCTTAGCTTGATGTACATCTTATAGAGTACATTACATGGTGAGAATACAAAGAATCATTATTGACGTGTTCGTTTGGTCAGAAGACCACAGTCTGGTGATAGAGGTCAGAAGAATCATAATCGGCGGGCGACGGAGGTCATAAAGACCGTTGTCTGGTGACTGAGGTTGAAAAGACTGTAGTCGGTGGGCGACGTAAGTTAGGAAGACC
>NW_021556036.1:0-276 GCF_001605985.2 Dendrobium catenatum
AGGAATTTTTTTAAAAATTTTATTTTTTAGTTACTCCGGTAGAGTTTTTCTAGTGGAAAGTTGCAAAAAAATATTTCCGACGGACTACTTCCTCTGGAAAATTTTTTCGACGAATTTGTTTTATAGAATTTTTTTTTGGACGCTCGATTTACTGTCAAAAATATTTTTTCCAGAAATTTACTAAAAATTTTAGAAATAAAAATTTGCCAATAGTACGCTACTTTCCTGTAGTGAGATATTATAAAATTCATTGAACAAAAATATAGCATGCATCAC
>NW_021556037.1:0-389 GCF_001605985.2 Dendrobium catenatum
AAAAATATAAATCTAGCAAACTTAGTGTCTAACAACTCATCTTAAGGTCTAATTTTTTAATAAAATATTAACTTTCCATAACTCACTCTTAATTAAAAGTTAATTTTTAATCCCTTAATTAAATGATTAAAGTAATCCAAAAAATTCTTAAAAACTCAAAATCACTTTAAAACTTCAGAAATCTTTAATCAACTTTAAAAGCAGCAATCAACCAACTTAATTAAAATTCATTAACTTTTAAACCTTAACCACATCAAATCACTTAACTATACAGGGTGCCACTAGGTGACCTAGGCCTACGAGACTATTAAATTTGCCCCAAGGAATGTGAAATAAACTTCACGGCCTCGATGAGCAACAAAGGTGGTATACATTAAATACTTAAAAAT
>NW_021556038.1:0-219 GCF_001605985.2 Dendrobium catenatum
GATGGGCCATGATACTACTTCAATTCGACATCACTTTCACTCCCCAACGTGCTATAAAAGGACAAGCTCTTGCTGATTTCCTAGCAGCACACCCAATACCGGCAGGATCTCCCTTAAACGACGATCTTCCTGATGAACAAATAATGAGTTTGGATAACCATGAAGGCCCTGCTTGGGAGTTGTATTTTGATGGTGCGGCCTCTTTCCAAAAAGGTACTG
>NW_021556039.1:0-909 GCF_001605985.2 Dendrobium catenatum
TCATATGGTAGTGTTTTCGTATAAGTTTGCAGGTGTGAAAATTTGATTGTTGGATGGGAACGTAATTTTTTTGTCAATGCTACAGGTTTCCGGCGGATTTTGTGTCGGTACTTCGACAAAAACGATGATACAATGAATCGGGTCTATCTATCCGGTGTTTTTGTGTACGTCGGACATTACCGGCGCATTCTACGACGTATTTTCTGCCAGCTTTTACCGGCGTATGGTTTGCGCCGTAAAAAACCTGTAGGTTATTTACGGCGCACCAACGGCGCTTTATCCACCGGTAATTACCGACGGACGCATACGATGCAAAGTTCCGGCGCAGTTAGCACCAGAATTTATAGGTTGAAAGTCGCCGGCTCCGCAACATTTTTTTGCGCCGGTAATGCGCCGGAAAGTGCTCCGAAATCGTTTCTGGCGCATTATAAACATCGGAAGATATTTTTCGATGCGAACCAAATCGACGGAGGGAATTCCGCCGGAACGTGCGCCGGAAAACCTTATTTCCGTCGGATTTCACATTTTATCGACGGATTTTATCCGCCGGTAATATCGGGTTTTCTTGTAGTGTAAGAAGACTGCTAAAACCAAAGCACGTCCTGAAGGCTCAATATGTGAAGCATATTTTATGTATGTGATAATCCAGTTTTGCTCGTACTACTTTGAAATAACACACAATGAAGTCAGAGCACTACACCTCAGAATGTGGGTAAATCCTTAAAATTATATGTATTCAACGAAACTGGTGAACCCACAGACGCTAGCAGTGTGCATTATTTAACTTATAGGGAGATGTGTGTTGCCACATTGTATATCTTGCTGAACTATGTTGAAATTGAGTCATATCTTGAGTAAGTATGAATAAGCTTGCTCATAAATTTGATCTAATCCTTCATATTTATAGGA
>NW_021556040.1:0-214 GCF_001605985.2 Dendrobium catenatum
ATAAAGTTGTATGTATGTAAATTTCCCAAAAAAAAAACTATTGTTTGGAATAAGCCATCCATGTGAAAAACGTGATAGGGAACAGAAAGCTGCTAAAAAAAAGTTCACTTGAGAAGGAATCTTCCCTTTCCATATACCTTTTTCTCCTTTAAAACAATAGCTTAAGGCAGGAGGCCATTGAGCTGGCTTGTTGTTTACAGGTTAGAGGATTGAG
>NW_021556041.1:0-281 GCF_001605985.2 Dendrobium catenatum
ACTATCTGTCTGTTCATTTCAAACAGCAGAATAGAAGTTCAAAAGTCACCTCGACATCAGCCCAACACGCATCTGTGTAGGGATGTGAGGGAAAAAAGAGGTAAGTAAATGTGACAATTTTGAGGGCAGAGCCATCTAGGGAACCCTTTCTAGCAACCTGGTAATCACATGGTAAATGACAAATCGTCGTGGCCATGAGTATCCAAACGCCGTCAGGATCTCCTAGAGAACCCTAACACTACATAAGGGGGGAGAAGACATCAGAACGACATCCCTCCAGA
>NW_021556042.1:0-453 GCF_001605985.2 Dendrobium catenatum
AATTTAATGTCATTGGGGAGCATACGAGCTCTAACCACGAATTTAATATGAAGGTGCCATTTAGCGGCAAACCACCAAATTTTTAGGGCCCCAGTTATAATTGTTTACCTGCGGTGCCATTTACCAGCAAAACTATTAGTGTGGTGTCATTTGGCAAAAAAACCACCGGTCAGAGGACAAGTGCCACATCCTTATTGGTAAGGCAAAGATTGAGAATGGATCCTAGAGATATTCTCGGCCAGAAATTAGCTTTTTGTGTGCTGAACTGATTTTCAGATTTATCCACATCGATAAACTGTTGTGGAGGGTGGATGGGTATTTTTGTTTTAAGTGTTTGATTATTGAATTTTTTATTTTTAAATATCTCACGTTTTAGTATTTTCTCACTATTTTGAATTTTATGGGCGTTTAGATGACATTTTAAATGCTTGTGACCTCTCCAGTTGAGATTTC
>NW_021556043.1:0-213 GCF_001605985.2 Dendrobium catenatum
AAAGTTTTGGAACAGGGTAGGAAATGGGCCATCTTAGAAAACCTATCAACGACGACACAAACAGAATCATGTTTTCTGAGGGTCTTGGGTAAACCTAATACAAAGTCCATGCTTACATCCTGCCACGGGCAATTTGGTACAGGCAGTGGGGTGTAGAGGCCAGTGTTCTGTTTTCGTTGTTTGGCAAGTTGGCAGGTGTGACATCTCTTTATA
>NW_021556044.1:0-253 GCF_001605985.2 Dendrobium catenatum
TATTGCACTAATACCAATAGTGACTCTCCTTTTACATCCACAGCAAGGCGGAGAAGCCTTTACAACACACTCTTTTCACCACTCCCCGGTGAGGCAGAGAACCGTCGTCCTTTTACACAATCCCTAGTGTTGGCAGAGAACCATCCGTCCTTTCACACTATCCTCAGTATTGGCAGAGAACCATCGTCCTTTTACACTCTCCTAGTATGGGTAGAGAACCCTTCAGCTGTTCACACTCTCCAAGTGTAGGCAG
>NW_021556045.1:0-329 GCF_001605985.2 Dendrobium catenatum
AATGCTATGTTCCATTTTTAAGGGCTAACAGTCATAGAGGTTTTGAGGGAACACAGCCTAGCAGAAAAAAATAGCATGTTGAATGACGCAATGTTCCATTATGTATATCTTGCAAGTTATTTGATACTTGTCGAAGTCGTCATGTTCATTGCACATCATTGTAATCTTTGCCATCATCTCGAGTTGCCAAATTGCATTGGATTTTGTTATCATTTTTGTGAATGAATTTGCAAAAGTTTAGCATATCAACTTGCAAGTTCTTGTGATTTGTAATTAACTTAATACCATCATTTACTAATATTTTTATCCCATTGAAATAACAATTTCCC
>NW_021556046.1:0-262 GCF_001605985.2 Dendrobium catenatum
AATAACCAGTTAAAATCATATGCCACATACAAAAATCTATTGATTGCAAGAAAGTAGACATGCGAGTTTTTCAAAAATCAAAAGTAATAATTTAAAATAAAGGTGGTCTGGTAATTGAATAACCTTCTGCAATATTACGTTACCAAAATTTTCCATGGATTAAAATTCAAAAAGTTTTCAAACTCAGTTTTTATAAATCCCGTTCTAATACCACTTAAAAGTTCGTTAGGGATGTTAGGCCCTTATGAACTAGCCCAAGGCT
>NW_021556047.1:0-225 GCF_001605985.2 Dendrobium catenatum
GATCTTTTGATTTTGAGGCTTATGCCTTAAAACGCCTTGAGGTTTACACCTCGCCTCACTAATGCAAAACGCCTCAATACCCAAATACGCAATTTTAAACATTGTTTTATTTCTTTGAAGCCACGATCTTTTTGTATACAATATAAAAAGAATGGTTTCATTGTACTAAAATGCTTTTTGAATTCAATAATCTAACCTAATACAAAATTACCTAAAATAGCATTT
>NW_021556048.1:0-900 GCF_001605985.2 Dendrobium catenatum
TGCTCATCTCTTTTCTTAAGTAATATATTAGCAATTACAAAATCATAAGCTAGAGCAAAATCTAATATAGTCTTACCACCTTCATTAGTCACTCCAAATCCATAGCCACCATGAATGATTTTAAAATCTTCTACCTCTCTACCAACATATCCATTTAAGTCTCCTCAATAAAAACTCTTTCTTCAAGAGGTATATTTTGAATTAATTCTTTCAAGTCATTCCAAAATTTTAATTTTGAGCACATATCCAAACATACTTAATGAGCATAAGCATTTATAATATTAATAATTTTATCATCAACAATAATCTTCAAAGGTATAATTATATCTCTAATTCTATCAATTCTTATAACATTGTCTTTCAAACTCTTATATATAATCACCACTACATCATTTCTAGTACGACTCCTACTAGAATATCATAGTTTAAATCCTAAACTATCAATCTCTCCCACCCATTTAGTTTCTTGAATGTATAGAATATTTATCTTCCCATGAATCATAATATTAATTAATTTAGCTAATTGCCTGTAAGGAAACCTACATGCCAAGTTCTTAACCTAATTTTAGTTTCATGGACTAGCTTCTTTGCCCACACCCGTCCATGATGTGGGAACCGTTGCCTGTTTAACATTGCATATGGACGCTGATGCAGCATCCCTTGCACACTTCTCATTATATTTAGGTCATACAACGCGTCGCTTCCAAGGAACGCTAACGCCCTAGCATTAACACAATGTATTAAAGAATTCATGTCATGATTATTCGATAAGTTTTACGTTGGTTGTTGATTACCTAACGCAACCCTCCACTTTTCTCTTCTAGAATTTGGGACTTGACAATGACATTGTTTAAAAAAAATCAAAAAATAAAAAAGGAAAAAAAAAACTTAAATAAAAGA
>NW_021556049.1:0-299 GCF_001605985.2 Dendrobium catenatum
ATTTAATTTCATCTGGACAAAAATTTTATAGAGAACAAATCGTCCTGGACGATTTTTAAATTCGTCCTTGATGAATAGGACTTAGAAAATTTTTCTGGCCAGTTCCTATTCGTTCCATGTGATCTTAATAGGAGATAACTGTCTCATCGTCCCGTACGAACTGATATCATCCCGTACGATCAATATAAATTTTATATGTTATCCTTATATGTGTGTGTGTGTGTGTATGTTTTTATTCACTTAATTACAATCACTCCCTTTTAAGTTTATTTCAAAGAAAAGTACAAGCTTCAAATTTA
>NW_021556050.1:0-319 GCF_001605985.2 Dendrobium catenatum
ATTTTTAAAATATGTTTTCAAAATTCCACCAACAACCATATCGTCCTGGACAATTCTACGATCGGCCTGGACGATATGGCCATTTCTTTAAATTCAGGCCAATCCAGCCATGTTTTTCACCTCACACCTCTTCTTCTCTTGTGTTTTCTTGCTAATTCCTTACTATGGCTGGTGGGAAAGGAGTTCGACAGACTTTTGAAGTTCCTCGAGGGCCACTCTGGACCCTCGATTCAGGAAGGCAGAGGATCAGGCAGCTTACCGTCGCTACAAAGAATGTAGTGCCCACCTTTCATATCCGGTAATGGATCTCTTTGCTCAC
>NW_021556051.1:0-205 GCF_001605985.2 Dendrobium catenatum
CCCTCTTGGTTACCCAAGCCTTGGGCTCACTTGGGTTTGCCATATGGCTTGACCCAAGTGACCAAGAAGAGGCCTCCCTTGAGCCATCTTTTGATCTTAACCAGATTGAATCCAAATCAAGGTTCTATTGAGTTCCCATCAACCCAACACACCTTCCTTGATCAGCCGAACCCTTGGGCTCACTGGGGTTAGGAGTTAGGCTAGC
>NW_021556052.1:0-244 GCF_001605985.2 Dendrobium catenatum
ATGAGTTGATTCCATATGGAGTATAAAATAGCAAAGCAAACAACAGGTAATAGAGAACAAAATATAGAAGGTAAATTCAAATTTATATTTTTTAGGAATTCTTTTTACATGAAAATTTGGACAAACGCTTTATATTACTCACACAAACCGGCGCTTTTCCTCTACACTGCCTCCTGCATAACTACATTTGCCTCTCTCTCTCTCTCTCTCTCTCTCTCTCTCTCTCTCTCTCTCTTTGAGATCC
>NW_021556053.1:0-397 GCF_001605985.2 Dendrobium catenatum
TTAATGCAACTTGCCAACTTTATCGTCCAGGCCGATAGGAGTATCGTCCTGACTGATTAGTACAAAATAAGCTCAATCAGCCAGGACGATTTGGGATGATCAAAAGAAAATTGGTTACATCGTCTTGACTGATATAATCCGATTAGTTCAAATCTAAGTACAATCGTCCTGAACATCGCCCGGAATAAAGTCTGGCCGATGTTAATCATCCAGGACATCATCTTGGCCGATCCTGCGATCGGCCCGACCGATGTGATCGTATCAATCAACCTTAAATCCTTTCCATAATTACCAGAGTATGATGCACCGACACTTCTCCTCAAAGAGGCGTGTAGTGCCCGACACCGTGTCCGACACGACACTCGTCCGACACTCCCCCGACACATGTCGGACACGC
>NW_021556054.1:0-597 GCF_001605985.2 Dendrobium catenatum
AAAAGTCACCTTTTCCCCTATTCAAATGGCCTGGGCTAGATTGGATGGCTGGGATCGATTCATGAGCTCTCCAGATGGCGCCATATAGACTGTTGATGTGGCAGCCTAGGGGTCCTAAGGGTTGAGAAGGTTGGATCATAAACAAAACCATGGGAAGGGTTTAAGGTTTGAGTTTGATTTGGAGCTTGGAATGGGTTTGACCTAACTTTAGAGTTGATTTGGTCAACTCTACATGGGTTTGGTTGGCCCACATCCCAAAGCATGGTTTGACTAAGTTAGGAGTTGATTTTGGAGCTCTGAGAAGGATTCCATGGATTAAATGGGTTAAAATAACCCATTAGAGCCTTGGGGAAATTCTGAGTCAACCTAGGTTGACTGAGTCAACCAGGTTGACTCAGGGTGTGGGCTCAATCTGGACAGGTTTGAGATAGCATTTGGAGTCTGGTAGAGGTGGTTTCAGGAATTAAATAGGCTATTTGGGGTCAAATGGGCCTATTGGGCCTTTAATGGGCCTTTAAGTCAAAATTGGTTGACTTGGTCAACCAGGTTGACCTAGGGGTTGGGATCAGGCTCAACAGGTTTGAAATGACGTTTCAA
>NW_021556055.1:0-299 GCF_001605985.2 Dendrobium catenatum
ACTTAGGCTTAACAACCTAATTACTAGACTCAACAAGTGGTATCAGAGCCTCATTTCAAAATCATAAGTTTGAACTACTTTTTGATTAACGTAGATGGCTACTTTCGGAAACCGAAACACTCCTGAGGGTTACTCAATCACTAGACCTCCACTGTTTGACAATATTCCTTTTGATTTTTGGAAAACACGCATGTCTACTTTCTTACAGTCACTTGATTATCGCATGTGGATACTAGTTCAGGATGGCTACACAAAACCAACTAGATTAGTTGATGGAGTAATGGTAGAAATACCTTTTA
>NW_021556056.1:0-568 GCF_001605985.2 Dendrobium catenatum
TTGAGGTGGTCATAATTGTTCAACATATTGTCCAAATTTTCTGCAGATGAAATGGAGACGAGTCTGTCAAGGTTTTGATTAGGAAGCTTGTAGCATATGTTAGCAGGTCCGCCATAGATTTCTTCCATTTTGCAGTAGAGCTCCTGTAGTGTCAAATCTCGGCGGAAGTCTGTTATAAGTGTTCGTCCGCCCACGTAGTGTAGAGCACCATCGCTAAGGCGTGGCATGAGCTTACCCCCGAATCTGCATCTGATATTCACCTTGCGGGATGATCCATGTTTAGCCTTGGGTGGGATAGTAATGGAAGAGGGGTTTCGGTTAGTGATCAAGGGTCGGACAGCTATCGGAAAGAAAGGATATTTGGAGGTGGGAGAATTGAAATAAATGCTAGAAGGATGAAATGGAGAGCAGGGTAACTTGACTGGAGGCTGAAGCAAATTTTCCCGAGAAGAGGGTAACGTGACTGGAGGCTTATGAAGGTATTTCCGAAATGAATGAAGCAGCCCGATCATTGTGACGGCGCAAGCAGAAGCAGCGGCGGTGGCCATTTTGGGAAGTAACGAGAGGC
>NW_021556057.1:0-221 GCF_001605985.2 Dendrobium catenatum
TGGGCATGGGTATTTGGAAGGTTTGAAGATTTGGAAATTTGGGATGAGATATTTAAAATTGAAAATTGTCACCATCTTGTACTTAAAGCGGATGGTGTGGGAATGAATGATGGGCCCGATCAAGATCTCATGGTTCCGTCATCCAGAGCCATTGTGGTCCTTAGTCTACTTAGTCAGAGGAGGTAGTCGACCAAACCTGACAGAAGGATCCTTGTCTGCAT
>NW_021556058.1:0-319 GCF_001605985.2 Dendrobium catenatum
CACCATTACAACCAGTCACCCTTCAATGTTGAGTGGACGATCCACGTGTCAATCACGACAACCCCGCGAAGGAACGTACTATTCTAAACTCAAAACCTTGCTTCAATGTCCGTGACAAACCGGAGAACCGCCCCATGCACGCCTTTATTGCGCGTGGTGGGATGAGACCCTGGTGCGGCACGTACGGCGAAGCGGGGTCGCTTATTAAGTATCGCCGGGCGGGGGGAAATCAAATGAACAAATACAAAGAATTTGAGTTTGAACAACAATGGACTTGAATTAAGTTTGAACTTGTGCAAGAAGGCATGATCATGCTTAG
>NW_021556059.1:0-310 GCF_001605985.2 Dendrobium catenatum
AAACTATTTGAAAATTCAACAAAAAATAAAAATAAAAATAAAATATTATCAAATATAGGCTAATGTGTGTAATTTGTTGTATTTTCAGTGGAGTCTGTGGCGTGCCAGCGATATAAGACATAATAGAGCTGATCGTAATAAAAAATATAAAATTATTTAAGTACAATTTTTTTTAATAAGGTTCAAAGATAATTCAAAACAGGTTCATAAATTGCCCAATTTTTTTAAATAAGGTTCAAAGATAATTCAAAACAGGTTCATAAATTGCCCAACTTCTAATATTCGAATGAAAATTGTTCACTTTAGATTT
>NW_021556060.1:0-664 GCF_001605985.2 Dendrobium catenatum
GCAAGCCTGCCGGAGCAACCGTGTGGAATCCCCCTCAATACTTTCTTGAGTCCCCCCTCACAGGATCTTCTCCCTCTCTCAGACTTCACCTATTCCTCACTCCCTTTCAAGCTTTCTCTTCAAGTTTCCCCCATAAGAATGAAGCTACAATGGCTGCCAAATGCACTTAACAAGTGCATTGACAAAGCTTAAATATAAGTGCTCAAAACAAGCTCATTAATGCAAGTTACCGACAATATCCACTACAGGAAAAATGCCCAATACCGGTGGTTCTAACCGGCGGTTTATGGACCATCGGTTTTACCGGCGACATAGCCGGCGGTCTGGCCGTCGTCTTTTAACGACGGCCGCACTGGTGATTTTGCTACGTTAAGCCGCCGGTAATAGCGGCGGTCCCTAAACCGACGGTAAACCGCCGGACATCAACAAAAACCGGCGATTTACCGGCGGTTTGGACCGCCGTTGATAAGTGACACTTATTCTGCATTTTGTTTCATCTTCAGGGAAAGGAAAAGAGCCCATTAAGTAACTGGATATTTAGGATATGATATATTTGATCTGTTTGAGTCTATAGAGTTTTTGTTTTTTTTAATTTTTGTACAATCATAGCTAGCTATTTATTATAGCTATGTACTATAGTTTTTAAATGATGTATATACATTTT
>NW_021556061.1:0-1062 GCF_001605985.2 Dendrobium catenatum
CAACTTCATCGCTTTCAAACCCAGAAGATTCAGAATCTGATTTGTGCGCCTTCAGTGCAACTATTTTCTCCTTCTTCTTCTCACTTGCATCAAGATTTCTTTGATTCACCTCTTGCTCGTAAGCAATGAGTGAGCCAAGTAAGTTATCAATAGAATAAGTGTTCAAATCCTTAGATTCAGTGATTGCAGTGATCTTAGCATCATATGATGAAGGCAAGCATATCAAAATCTTATTTACTTTTTCATAGTTTGAAAGTTCTTTTCCTAATGCATGCAGTGAAGTAACTATCTGAGTAAATCGAGTATACATGTCAGAAACAGATTCATGAGGTTTCATACGAAAAAGTTTGTAGTCAAGCAAGAGAATTTCAAACGGGATTGTTTAACCTCATTAGTGCCTTCATAGGTGATACATAATTTATCCCAAATTTTTTTTATCAATTTTGCAAGTGGAAACACGCATGTAATCCTCAGATTTTAAAGCACAGAAAAAATAGTTCAAACATTTTGCATTCAATTGAGCTAAATCTCTTTCATCGAAAGTCCATTTAGTAAAAGCAACTTCTATTTTAATACCATTAATTTCGCGAGAAGGTGGAGAATAACCTTCTTTGATAAGCATCCACATGCGATAATCAGTAGATTATAAAAACGTTGACATGCAAATTTTCCAGAAATCAAAAGGTAAGTTGTCAAACAAGAGAGGTCGTGTAATTGAATAACCTTCCGTAGTATTACGATTCCCATGGTTAGCCATGGATCAAAATTCAAAAAGTTTTCAAACTAATTTTTAATGAATCCTGCTCTGATACCACTTGAAAGTTTGTTAGGGATGTTAAGCCCTATAGAACTGGCCCAAGCTAAGCAAGAGGGGGGGTTAATTGGTATTTTAAAAAATTCTTTTCACAAAGAACTAAAATCACATAAATCAAAATCACACCACAAGAAAAATAAATGCGGAAATTAAAGTGCGGAAGCAAAAAACAAGAACAAATAAATTTACAGTGGTTCGATCAACTTGACTTACGTCCACTCCTCGGAGGCGCCCTCCGAGTATTGCAC
>NW_021556062.1:0-467 GCF_001605985.2 Dendrobium catenatum
ACGAGGATTTTGCTACAGGAACAATTAGTTTATTTTTTTATCTGAATAACAATTTAGAATTTTAATTTGTGTCTAAGTCCTGCCTTATGTTTCGATATAATTTGAAGTAATATTAAACATATAGTTCAATCGATAGTTCAATAAGTGCAAAATATTATATTATTATACAACCATTTAGTTATATTAGTTTAAACATTACAATTGATCTAAAAAACAATGCTATGAAAGCTAGTGATATTTGGCCTTACAAGTAGCTCAAATAATGCCTTTAACTCAACATCAACTTCACTTATACTGAATCACATCCATCTCACCCTTTAAAGGCCTACAACTTTCTTTTGATGGCAACTCTTAGGCTCACCAATGAGGGTAAATTAACAACTATTTTGTTTCATCTTAAACCTCCACTTGTCTTCTCTTTTAAGTTAATATATATTTTAATATATGTAATTAACCATATTTCAAAT
>NW_021556063.1:0-226 GCF_001605985.2 Dendrobium catenatum
CGCTGCACAATACGAAATCCTGATGCAAAAGGTAATGTTCCCATTGTTTAAGCGCCCGGACAACCGCATACAATTCCTGATCATACACCGTCCACTTTTGACGTGCTGGGCTGAGCTTCTCACTAAAGTATTCAATAGGACGGTCTTCTTGGTATAAAACAGCCCCAATGCCTACTCCAGAGGCATCGATATCTACCTGGAAGGCTTTATCGAAATTAGGCAGAAC
>NW_021556064.1:0-270 GCF_001605985.2 Dendrobium catenatum
TTCGGTTCGTTTGCTTCACTATACCGGAAGGATTGCTTATTGGGATGAAAAAGGTAAAAAAAATTATTTGATTTATCCCATATTTAAAACATCATAAATAATATTAATTAGGATTTCATATCAAAGCCAGTGGCACGGGCCCCCACACTGCATCACCCAGTGGGTGTGGGAGAGTCATTGTACAGGATCTGATTTTCATAGAATACAACATGGCGAGAGATAATCATTGTACAGGAACTGATTTTCATAGAATACAACATGGCGAGAGAT
>NW_021556065.1:0-470 GCF_001605985.2 Dendrobium catenatum
CATTACACTTTTGAGGGATGGCTGAGATCCTGGTTTTATTCTAGGTGCAAAAAAATTATCTTCTTCATTAATTTTTCTCTTCCTTTTATCAATGTCTTTACCATGTGTATCAGAACTTTGTGATTTTATGACTGAATATGAGCCCCTCTCTTCCTCAACTGGATTGTCACTAAATAGATCAACAGTTTGGGATAGGTCTTCTTGTGCTAGTTGTTTTCTCTTTGTTATTTTAGTCAAATTCTGTTGCATCTGATATCGGATGTCATGTGGCACCTTCTTACAAGAAGCAATGTTACCTTTAATTCCTGCTAAATGCTGCTTCATCCTATTAATACCTCCACCCTTATAAATTGTTCTACAATGAAGGCATTTATATTGCTTCCTCCCATCAGCAGTTTTGGACTCAGTAAAATGGTTCCAAGCAATATCTACTTTCTCCCGTACGCTTTGACTCAGAGGAGCCAGTGGAT
>NW_021556066.1:0-291 GCF_001605985.2 Dendrobium catenatum
TTGGATAATTAAACTAGCTTATAAGTATATTATTTATAAGTAATTCATAACTAACAAGTAAATAAAATTCAAAACCCATTAAATTTAATTTATAAATGAACCATCCAGCTTAAATTTTGCATTACATTGCTAAATAATTTATCAAAATTAAACATATGCTGCACCAATCAATTTTCATGATTTAACCCCCCTCAAAACTATCTAAATCCGAATTTTCAGGATTTGAAAGTTAAATCGACTCCGATACCTAACAGCCCCCTTTTCTACCCATTTAAAAGATCTCTTTATTTT
>NW_021556067.1:0-331 GCF_001605985.2 Dendrobium catenatum
CTATTCATAATATTTTCAAAAAAATAATAAATTTTAAAAATCCGAAATTTAATAAAATAAAAAGTGAAAAGAATGCGAGACAGTGACTATTTTTTTAATTTTTTTATTATTTTTCTTAGAGCA
This sequence comes from Dendrobium catenatum, assembly GCF_001605985.2. NCBI lineage: Eukaryota > Viridiplantae > Streptophyta > Magnoliopsida > Asparagales > Orchidaceae > Dendrobium > Dendrobium catenatum. Next base: position 124 of record NW_021556067.1, read on the forward strand.
GTATATATATATGTACTGACGATAATGACCCAAATTTTTACCGAATATAGTAATATTTTTATTCTGTCCTTCTTTGGCCAATATGGTAAAAAGCAAAGTCTAATTTTATAAAAAAAAATTAATTTTTGGAACCACTCTGGTCAACTTTTTCCATCATTGAAAGATTTTCCATTTTTTTTTTTTGGGAAAAATCGGGCGAACCCATTTT
>NW_021556068.1:0-326 GCF_001605985.2 Dendrobium catenatum
TGGGGTGACTTATAGAGTATCTCCAATCTCTAGGAAAGGTGTGAGAAGGTCCAACCCTTTCCTCCATATCTATATTTTCTACTCCTTGGGTGACATCTCCTACTCCTATATTTTGGTGACCTACTTCCTTCTCCAAAATTTCTACTATAGTGGTAATTTCTCCAACATCACCATTACTTTTTAGGATCAGACTCATCAAATACTATATGTGTAGTCTCTTCCACTATCAAAGTTCTCTTGTTAAATACTCTAAAAGACTTCCCAACACTAGAATATCCCAAGAACACTCCATCAGATTTAGGATCAAATTTTCTCAAGTGAGACTT
>NW_021556069.1:0-316 GCF_001605985.2 Dendrobium catenatum
GCCTGTGGAGAATTCTGGTGACTCTGGCATCCCTAATGAATCAGGATTGGTTACACCTTTGGGTGTGGTGAGTGAGGGACCTTTTGTTGCTCCTAAGTTTATTTCACTAGTTACGCCTTCTATAACTGGCCATTTTGTTGAGGTCCCTGTTAATTTTGTTTCACCTAAGGTGTTGGTTGCTCATGTGGGTGCCAATTCGGGGAGGATGTTAGGATTCAACTTGATTGGCTGCAATGTTCATCTTATTCGTCTCGGAAACTAGTGGGGATGATGAACCCATGGCTGTTTTTCCCTTAAAGAATGATTGTCATGTTGT
>NW_021556070.1:0-235 GCF_001605985.2 Dendrobium catenatum
AATACTTTTGCTGTCGATCCTGAGCCGCTTTTAATCTTTCTTTAATCAAGCTTATCTTCTTAACAGTTTCCTCAAAAAAAGTGGCACCAAGTTCCTGTCTATCTCTGATCTCAGTCAAAGTCAAAGGAGTACGGCACTTCCTGCCATACAGAGCCTCGTACGGTGCCATGCCAATACTGGACTGAAAACTATTGTTACAAGCAAACTCAATCAGCGGGATATAATCCTCCCAGCT
>NW_021556071.1:0-479 GCF_001605985.2 Dendrobium catenatum
TTGAACACAAAAGAAAAATCACATCCTATAGAACACAGTGAAGTTTGAGAGGAAAGAGAATTTATATTCACTAATTCCTTATAAAATTTATGTATGGATGGTCCTATATTTATATTAAACAGCTACCCATAAAACAGCACGCATCAAATCATCGATGCAATACAAGCATCCGATTCCATAGAAAAGAAAAGAAACATCTTAACAAAGGTATAGTATAAAAGTCTAAGTCCAGCTATAATAGGAAAGGCAGCATCTACAGTAACGCATTGGGAGAAGTTACTTGGAGAACATGAATTAAACCCAATAAGGTAAAAATCAAGAGTAGCAAAGATGTCACAAGCTCCAAATCCATCGGCTAGTGAAGCTGGGCAAAACTGATCGAGATAATCTGAGAGCTGAATAATAAAAAACTTGCAGCAGTTAAGCAAATCGAACAAGGTACTCATAATACGGTCAAGCATTGCTCTGTACTACCCTTA
>NW_021556072.1:0-328 GCF_001605985.2 Dendrobium catenatum
TAAATAATTAATTGCAAATGATGTGTGCTTGCCTTCTTCCGCATCGGTCCACGAGCCTCCACCACCGTCAAAGCCCGCTAAGGTACTAATCATCTAAACTCAGATTGTCGCGTCGTTGTTCGCAGCGGACCGGAAATCGTCTATACACGCCTTTATTGCGCGTGGTGGGAAGGGACCCCGGTCCGACGCCTACGACGAGGCAGGGTCACTTATAAGTACCCCCGAGCGGAGGGAAAGCAAATTGTGTCACTCATAAGTACCCCCGAGCGAGGGGGAAAGCAAACTGTACATTTTTAAACAGGTACCGTCAAAGACCCCATACACGCCT
>NW_021556073.1:0-282 GCF_001605985.2 Dendrobium catenatum
CGGAATCACTACCGAGATGAGGCACTGAGCAAATTTGCTTTGATTGATTCTTGTTTTTATCTTTTAGCTTTTTCTTGTCTAGTGTAAGAGACTGAATTTTTGGAAGCTCGTTATATTTTGACTTTTGAGCTATAAAGTACTTGGCATCATCGTAGATTTTGACTTCGTGCACCAAGAATGGTTTTTCATCACCATCAATGCGATATTCTTCATTATCTCGAATGTATTTCATACATTGATGAAGGGTTGAAGGCACTATACCATACTCGTGGAGCCATGGTC
>NW_021556074.1:0-851 GCF_001605985.2 Dendrobium catenatum
AAGGAGGAGGAGGAGAAACCACTGCAGTGAATATAGAACCTTCCTCGCGTCGGTCCAGGCGGAGTCGAAGCGGTCGGGTCACCCAGGTCAGGCGAAAGAAGGAGCCGGATCTCCTAGCAGGCTTGGCCGAGGCTCTGGATGAGGTCGGACGAGGCCGTCGCACGTGAGAGGGAGGCCGGACGGGGCTTCCGAACGCAAGGAGTGCGAACAGGGGCTTCGGCGTGAAGTGGGGTTCCGCTTGGTGGAGTCGCACGAAGGGAGCTCTCCGCCTCTTCTCTCTCACTCGATCTCTCTCTATGTCGGGACGGGGTCGAACGAAAACCACGAAGGAGACGAATGCCCTCTCCCTCTCTCTCTCGTTCTCCTTGAGGCGCACGAACTGAGCCCAGCCGCTCGGAACATCCCATCTCCCTGCTGCCTCGTAGCGAGAAACGAGAGAAAAATCTACTCGAGTAGATTTCTGCCCAATTGATTTGAAATTGGGTGGGAATTGTGATCCAATCCTAGCCCTAGATCAAGAAATTTGATTTTGGAAATCAAATCAGCTTATGATCTCATTAGTTATGGCTGAAATTGAGTCCGGATTGGACTCGACCCGAACCGATTTGGGTTGGTTTGGTTCCGATTGGGTCCGATCAATTTAATTTCATAAAATTGAACCTAAATCGACGCCGAATTGCGTCGAATTTGGTTTGATGAGGCTCAATTGGGTTTGATTTCATTGATTTGACTTTAATTTAATTAAATTTGATTTAGTTTAATTAAATTGAGGTTCGATTTGAGTCAATTTCGTCTTGATGACCTTCGATCGAATCGATCGAGCACAATCGAGCCCAATTGGGCTCGATGCA
>NW_021556075.1:0-579 GCF_001605985.2 Dendrobium catenatum
CTAAGATGCCTAGGGACCAAGGAAGCTGATAAAGTGATAGCAGAAATCCACGAAGGGCTTTGCGGAGCACATTAGTCAGGTCCCAAAATGGTTGCTAAAATCAAAAGAATGGGCTACTATTGGCTAACCATGGTCAGAGACTGTATTGACCATGCCAAGAGGTGTCACGAGTGTCAAATCCACAGTGATGTTATACATCAGCCGCCAAATCCACTACACCCAACAATAGCGTCCTGGCCATTTGAATGCTGGGGCACTGATATTATCGATCCGATAGATCCGCCGTCTTCAGCGGGACATCGCTTTATTCTAGCAGCTACAGACTACTTCTCAAAGTTGGCAGAAGCAGCTCCATTCAGAGAGGTTACATCCGAGCATGTGATCAACTTTTTCACCCACAATGTTGTTTACAGATTCGGTGTGCCACGCAGAATAATCTCAGACAATGGTACTGCATTCAAAAGTACAAAAATCTACAAGTTCGTTGATCGGCACAAAATCGATTGGCGATATTCATCTATATACAATTCAAGGGCAAATGACTTGGCGGAAGCCTTCAACAAGACGTTGGTGAAATTG
>NW_021556076.1:0-789 GCF_001605985.2 Dendrobium catenatum
TCCAAAATTGGTCATAGGTGATACTCAAACCCTACTCGTAAGGCTAGCAAGGTTATGAGAAAGAACAAAAGGGACAAGAAAGTGAACTAGAAGGAAATCCATAATCGAGTTACCCTTAGTGAGTAGTAGAAAAATAGCGCAAGTCCTCATAATACTTCTCGACCCTCTATTTATAAGGTTAAGATAAAAAAAAGAAATATTACATATTTACATGATATGATGAATACTAATATATGGATGAAACAAGTTGATACATGTGGATGACTATTGGCATACAAGTGCCCTTCAAATGGGGGCGAGTGGCTCCTCTGGCCAAGGCAACTGCCCTTCAGTTTGAGATGAGTGGCTTCTCTGGGTGCACCTCGATTCTTGAGTGAACCTGTCTTATCTCCTCAATTTATCTAGATCTACATATTGGGTTATACATTTTAATTTCCTAATTCTTATATATCTTTGGGAGATATCTCGCAAAAAGAAAAAAATAACGAGTCAGAGTGAAATCCTATAGAAGCATCAATGGTCTTTAAAGTTTCAAACATTGTCTATGGGCCATTTAATTTGAAGTCAATTGAATCAACATAATGATGTTCTTTTTTTGAAAAAAGCAACACTGCTCCTTAATGTGATGAACACCTCGGCCAAGTGGGTAATCACCTCTTTTGAAGGAACAAGCAAAATCACAACTTCTAAAGGAATGCTCATTTATGTGCATTGATTGAGATGCCTTGTCGAATTTATAGGATCAAACCTATGAAAACTCATGAGATATAATTGTTGATTTGTCCATCT
>NW_021556077.1:0-231 GCF_001605985.2 Dendrobium catenatum
CAGTTGGGAGGAAGTGTGACCGCAGCAACTGTTTCATCCGCATCCAATTCCGAACTGGACCCCTTCCCTCCCGTCGTCGAGTTTGCAGCAGTTGAGACCACCAGGCGCTCGCGCCACCCTTGAGTCGACAGGCAACATACTTCACTTGTTTCTCAGCTTCGATCTCCATATAGTCGAAAAAGTTCTCCACGGAGCGTTCCCAGTCGAGATAATCTTCGATGTGTAACCTGC
>NW_021556078.1:0-1235 GCF_001605985.2 Dendrobium catenatum
AGTCTTGCCAGATGTAAAGAAAACACATGTTCTATATGTTTTTAAGGGCGAAGAGTCATGGCAGGTATTGTACATGTTGGATGCTATAAAGTGTTAATGACTTTGTATTTTCCTTCACTTCATCATCTTATCTATCATGAATGTCATTTATGCTTCGTTTGAGATGACTTTTTGACTACTTAAAACAACTTTGTAGTACAAAAAATAAAATTTTTATACTAAAAAGCTGTCTCAAGAAGCAGTATAAAAGTCGTCCCAAACGAAGCCTTAATTTCTTCCTTTTGAAATTAAAAGTTGACATTTTTGGATGATCATAGCTATAAAAATGACCATGAGTAATTTGTCCTTTCTTCCACTTCAGGTCTGATCCATTGGCACCATATTTAGTGAACTTCAAACATTCTGTTGTTTAATTTATTAACTCATTTCACGGTTAGAGGACTGTCATATATTCCTCATTAAACCATTTTTCAGTGTTGGCAGTGGTTAGTGTCCAAGCAATAAAAATAACCAAGATCAAATCAAGGGAATAAAATAGCCTACAAGGAATATTTTATTAATTACTTATAAAAGTGTAGGGCGCTACCTCAAAGAAACTGCAATGCTTTATGGGTATTATGGCTCATGTTGATGGCTCTAAGCGTATAGCTGTACTTCTTCAAACATATTTTCTATTTTTTGTATAGTTTTCTTGTTGTTTGTATTCTTTTCTTGCCAAGCTAGAAGTTGCTATATTGTTAAGCTTATGTTATCAAATTTTTTTTATGATTTTAATAATTAGTGCTAATACCATATCATTTCTTTTGTTATTTACCGTGTTTGTTTTCCTTTTATTATTTTTAATCTTCTCATGTAAATTACATGGCATTATATTTTATTGTGTGATATCTTTAATGGAAAATACATATTTTTTATTAATAATTTAAAAAGTTATCATTTTGTTCATAATTTTTCGGATTCTATTTTTTATAGTTATATCATTTTATCATATGTCAAGATTGTTTGACAGCTGAAGTGTTATGGAGAGTTCCAGAAAAGAAAGAAGTTAATAATGCTTATATTCAAGTCATTCAGGATATGTATGTTGGAGCTGTTACTTGTTTAAAAATAAGGTGGTTTTACTAAGTATTTTCCTATTTCAGTTGGATTACACCAAGGATCAACTCTGAGCCCATATATTTTTGCTTTACTCATGGATGTTCTTACTAGATATTTGCAAGAGTATGTATCTTGGT
>NW_021556079.1:0-212 GCF_001605985.2 Dendrobium catenatum
TATGTGCTAGCGTAAATTCGTAAGAAGCAACACTTTACTCGTTTCTTTTTTTTTTTAATTTCCAAATAACTCCTAGTAGTATCACATTATATTTGGTATCAGATCATGGCTAGCATGCTTTGCTCATGCTAGATGCATCCTAGGAGTCTACTTTTGCTTGCCTTAGTCGTTTACTTGCATAACATCACCTAGGTAGTTTTATTTTCTGTTTA
>NW_021556080.1:0-235 GCF_001605985.2 Dendrobium catenatum
TTATACATTACAATGTAAATCATACAGTACAATTAGTCAAAAATTAAACTTTTGGTTTTGTCTGAATCTCACTCCTCTTGAGTATGTGTGTGTGCATGGTCACCAAGCTAGCATACATCTTTATAGGGCTTAACAAATAAATATAGGTATAATTGTTGATAAAGAATGTCCAAGACGTTGTCAATCTATAAAAGACACGGAACATATTGCAGTTAGGTGCAAAATAATCAAAGAA
>NW_021556081.1:0-250 GCF_001605985.2 Dendrobium catenatum
AACCCCCGCGAGCGGTGCTCCTTCGGAGGTCCACAAAAGGCAAAAAATCTTTTTAATTCAATATCTAAATCAAGGAATAAATTAGAGAAAGAAAAAATAATTTTTCAAAAACTCCTTCCATAAAATATATCTAATAGAAGATCAATGCACGAATTTTTGAATCAATTATCAAGATTTTCAAACTCAATTATCGAAATTATCAAGGATTTTCTCAAGCTTTTTAAGAAATACAAGAATGGTAAGCATTAAC
>NW_021556082.1:0-355 GCF_001605985.2 Dendrobium catenatum
GTGACACGTTTTCCTAGATTTTAATTTTCTTTAATCTGCTAATAATCAACCAACTAATTTTAATCTAATTCGTAAAAAATCTATTAAAACACCTAACTCTTAAGTAAGTTTTTATTAACATTTATAACTATTAAATTATAAACTTAAAACATAAACCTAAATCAATTCAACTAATCTAATAATTAACTTCTAACCCATCTAAAATCTAAGAGAGGTAAATTTAATTAGGAGATCAAATCCCAAATTAAAACTCATTAGGGTAAGATACTTATAAATATCAAACCTTAGTATAATTTCTAAAATCAGTCAACAAATATAATTAATAAAATATTTAATCTACCTTTTTTTTTTCTCT
>NW_021556083.1:0-332 GCF_001605985.2 Dendrobium catenatum
TTAATAGTTTAAAAAACCTTAAACAAAAAACATGATTTTTTTGAGATATTTTAAAATATTAAATCATACGATTACCCATAAGAAAGTAAAGTGCGGAAAGTAAAATGCAAAAACATAATAAGAAGAGAACACCAAATTTTATAGTGATTCAGTTAACTTGACCTACGTCCACTCCATAGAGCCTCTCCTTCAGGTATTGCACTAAAATTTAGTAACTCTCTTTTTGCTCCCACAATAAGGTGGAGAAGCTGAAAGTTCGACAGGGATGTTAAGCCCTTATGAACTAGCCCAAGGAAAACCAAGAGAGGGGGCGGGGGGTGAATTGGTATTTA
>NW_021556084.1:0-204 GCF_001605985.2 Dendrobium catenatum
AGAATTTCATACGTGACGAAAATATTTTCGTCTATACGAACAGTGGTGTTTCATTAAATTGACCGGCTATGAACTCAATAGTCACACTCACACATCCCTTTCAAAACCCTTTCTTCGTTTAGATCTTATCCATGGCAAGTTCAAGCAAACAATAAAAGGTTCTAGCCAAGGGTCCACATAGAAATTCTAGCGATAACATTCTAT
>NW_021556085.1:0-205 GCF_001605985.2 Dendrobium catenatum
AAGGCTATGTTTGATGTTTAGTTTGAGACTGTTTTTTAACTATTTTTTAAGATAGTTTTTAAGTACAAAAATTTTTAAATTAGAATTATTGTAGTAGAAAACTGCTTTAGAAATCAATAAGAAGCTATCCCAAATAAAGCTTGAGATATCGATAGTTTTCGAACGCTATTTTTTCGCTGCTTTAAAGAATATTTTACACTAAAAA
>NW_021556086.1:0-268 GCF_001605985.2 Dendrobium catenatum
GTTCGTACGGGATGATGATCGGGTACGAAGGAATTTCGTACCAATACACATTGAGTTCATACGCAACAGTTTTTACACTATTCATAAGTATGAAATTCTATCGTACAAAACGATCGAGTATGCACAAATTTGAAAAAATATAATTTTTTGACAGTTTTTCGTGTCTTTCATATAAAAGGTCCACTTTAGTCTGTCATGAAATCTTTTTTCTACTGATCTTTGTGCAAACTTAAGAGAGATTGAAGGAGAGAGTGTGAGAGAGTGTTTG
>NW_021556087.1:0-261 GCF_001605985.2 Dendrobium catenatum
AGAGAGAGAGAGAGAGGGAGGGGGGAGAGGGAGGGGGGAGAAAGAGAGAGAGAGAGAGCAAGAGAGAAAGAGAGAGAGCAAGAGAGAGATAAAGCGAGAGCAAGTTAGAATAAGAGAGATAGAGCCAGAGAGAGGGAGAGAGAGCAAGAGAGAGTTGGTGTGTGTGAGAGTAAGAGAGAGAGAGGGAGAGAGAGAGTGCTAGAGAGAGGGACAGAGAAAGTGAGAGTAAGAGCGAGAGATAGAGCTAGGGGAAGGGAGAGA
>NW_021556088.1:0-321 GCF_001605985.2 Dendrobium catenatum
TGGAGGACGGAGGGATCGTAGTCGGCGAGCAACGGGGTCAGAAGGACCGTAGTTGGCGGGCGATAGAGGTTGGAGGGACCGTACTCAATATGCGAAGGTGGTTAGAGGGACCGTAGTCAACAAACGACGGTGGCTGGAGGGACAGTAGTCCATGGACAACGGTGGTCGAATTGACCGTATTCGGTGGGTGACGGTGTTTAGTGGAAACATAGTCGGAGGGCTATGGTGGTCGGAGGGATCATTACAAGCAGGCGACAATTGTTGTTGCAGGCACTGTAGTCAACAGATGACAGTGGTTAGAGGAACCATAGTCAGTATTCG
>NW_021556089.1:0-470 GCF_001605985.2 Dendrobium catenatum
TGTACAGACATGACTCTTCTGCTCTGTTTCTTTCTGTTTGAGCCATGGTCTATAGGTGTAGATGATTGTTTTGAGGAAAAGAAAAAATATAGATGATTTGTTCCGCTGCAGTTGATGTTTCATAGTAGCTCTCTCTGTGTGTCTGTTTTTGAGTTGAAATATTTGGAAGAATCAGTTCCGAAACAAATTCCAAAGCTAGATCCTGGTCTGTTTGTTTTAAGCTGGTCGCGACCCGGTGCGGGCGGGATCCGTCCCGGTCGGGTCGGGTCGTGACAAGCTTTTGGTGGTGTCAGAGCAATGGTTTTGGAATTTGGTTGAATTGTAAGACAGAGGTATAGGAAGTGATCTGTAAGTGAGTCTGTCTGGGGTAGTTTTGGTTTGTTTGGCTTTTTATTGTACTATTTTTTGTGATAGTTTTCCGGATTTTTCTGGATTTTCTGTATGGATCAGCCAGACCCAGACATGGCAGA
>NW_021556090.1:0-252 GCF_001605985.2 Dendrobium catenatum
ATTGCACTACCTTAAAGGAAGACCGGGAAAAGGGATTCTCTTTAAGAAAGATTGTGGAATAACTCTAGAAATATACACGGATGCTAACTACGCAGGATCACCAGTTGATAGAAGATCTACCTCTGGATGTTGCACATTTCTTGGAGGTAACTTAGTTACATGGAGGAGCAAGAAGCAGAATGTGGTGGCAAGATCCAGTGCAGAAGCAGAATATAGAGCAATGGCCTTGGGAATATGTGAGCTACTATGGAT
>NW_021556091.1:0-246 GCF_001605985.2 Dendrobium catenatum
TTTTTTCTTATTATTTTTTTCTTCTTAATGATTTTTTAAGCTATTAAATAAAATGTTGATGCCCATAACTAAAGAAAATATATGTTTAGTTCCCTAAACAACTAAGAAAAAAATTTGTATGATATATTCTTCAATTGACTCTCACATTGCATTTCTTCTCCATACTCATCAAGAATAGCACAGTTTACATTGTAAGAAAATAATAAATAAATAAGATACGAAAGTTAATTATTGGCTGCAGTCATT
>NW_021556092.1:0-294 GCF_001605985.2 Dendrobium catenatum
TTCGAGACAAAAACCTTTATAGCTCATCAAAATATTGTGGGGAACATGCATCTTCTAGAGGATGAACAACTTGAATTGATGAATCTAATAGCGTTAATTAAATATTTATCATCCATTAATTTTCATAACAATGATACTTTGGTAAGCAGTATTCTATCAAAAGATGTTAAGCTTTTTAAAATAGTTGGTTCAATCACATATCATGTAAAGCATTATTCTGAGAAAAATCCTTCCATTATTGAGGAGATATTAACAGTTGCTGCTAAAAATATACAGTTGTGTGGGACTTTTCCC
>NW_021556093.1:0-267 GCF_001605985.2 Dendrobium catenatum
ACCAGAAAAATGATGAAGGAACCAACCAACCATCAATCTCCTTTAATCATTGGTTGAAGAGTTCAACATAGTTAAGCAAGCAGGTACACCATGTTGATATCATAATTATGCAATATCCATTATTGTTTATCCATAAATTTGTAAAGAAAATATGATAAAAATAAGAAAATTGCCAAACATCACGAGTTTTGGTGAGGATGGGGTGATTTTTCTTGAGCACCTCCATGACACCAGCTGATTTCAATCCGCTCCTTGTTAAGCACTCCT
>NW_021556094.1:0-1347 GCF_001605985.2 Dendrobium catenatum
GATTTAGATCTTGAATTAAAAAGTTTTTTTACCTTTTCAATTTCTGAGTTTCTAACCATTTTTGGATTATCTCGTTGTCAATCCAATTCTACTAAGTTTTTGATTAAAACCAAGATGTAACTTTCTCGTTTTAAGAATATTTGTTTTTTCACTAAGATCAGAGAACGTTTTTGTCTTCTATTCATTTTATTTGTGCCTCCTCTCTTTTTGATAATGTTTAAGGGGGAGAACGTATTGTTGAATTTTTGTACTGTTATCGTGTTTGTACCTTGTTTTCAAAAAATAAAAAAAAATATTTTCATCTTCCCTATTTTTAAAAGTGTTATTCTAGTGAGGGGGAGATTAGGAGAAATTGTTTTTTTTTTTAATTCAAATTGAATTGTTTGTCATCATAAAAAAGGGGGAGATTATTGCGGATCTATGGTTTATGATTTTGATGATAGCAAACATTCCTTATTTTTATACGATTGCCTTATGTGCTAACGTTTCAGGTTCACACGATCAGACTACAATTTGGAATCAGCTCAAGATTGGGTAGACTAGGTCTGTGTTAGTTTGTAATCTTTTTCCTTTCTTGAGTCTGTTGTATTTGGTGTGGCATCTAATGATTTGTAACTTGGAAGATTTTCTGTTGTGCCCTAAAAGATTTCTATTTTTGGTAACATCGTCCGGGACGATATTTATATCATCATGAAAGATTTGACAAAAGTAGAAACCCTAATTAGGGCATCCTCATTAAAGCATTCGTCTTTATGCAAAACATATCGTCCTGGAAGATTTTATATCAGCCAGGACAATCGGTTCAATTTAGCAAGAATCTGTCGCCATATCTACTTAAGAAAATCTTATTTTTGGATATCGTCCCGGTTGGAATGTCCTGGACTATAAAATATCGTCCCGGACGATCTAGAGCAATTTTTTTCAAAATTTCTCAGGTAGTTTTGGAAAGCAATTAATGGGGATTTCGTCTAGGCCGATCGCAAGATCATCCAGGACGATTAGATATCGTCCAGCTTCATTTCAGGGCAATATTCAGGATGATTTTCCTCATATTTGAACTAATCGACCAGGATGATATGCCTATCGTCCTGGACGATAATGGCGACAACTTGCATTAATGAGCTCATTTTGAGAGCTTCTTTTTAGCTATGGCAAGGCACTTTGTAAGTGTCTTTGGCAACTATTGTAGCTTCGTTCTTATGGGGAAACTTGAAGAGAGAGCTTGAAAGGGAGAGAGAAAAGGGTGGAGTTTGAGAGGGAGAAGATCCTACGAGGGAGAGGAACTCAAGGGAGTGTGGAGGGGATTCCATACGGTTGCTCCGGCGAACTCACACCTTAGTACCATCA
>NW_021556095.1:0-223 GCF_001605985.2 Dendrobium catenatum
CTAGTATTTATTAAAAATTTGAAATCCTTAAGATTAACTTTAAGAAAACTCCAAATTGAGTGTACCACCTGTCTAACAACTCATAATTAGGTCTAACAACTCCAAATTGAGTGTACCCCTAGTTAATGTATTCGGATAATCCTTTAAAACCCATTAATTTCTCTAACCTCTAAAATACTTTTAATAGGTTATTAAAATTCTCAACCAACCCATTAAAATCAGT
>NW_021556096.1:0-231 GCF_001605985.2 Dendrobium catenatum
TCCTCATATTTGAACTAATCATCCAGGACGATATGCCTATCGTCCTGGACGATAATGTCGGCAACTTGTACTAATGAGCTCGTTTTGAGAGCTTCTATTTAAGCTATGGCATGACAACTTTTGTAAGTGTCTTTGGCAGCCATTGGAGCTTCGTTCTTGTGGGGGAGACTTGAAGAGAGGGCTTGAAAGGGAGCGAGGAATGGGTGAAGTCTGGGTGGGAGAAGATCCTGT
>NW_021556097.1:0-211 GCF_001605985.2 Dendrobium catenatum
CTAGATTTTTTGATAGAAATGATTAGAGTTTCTCTTGTAAAAAATCTATAAATAGGCTATATTTGTACACATTCATAGGACTTAGGATGGAGAAAATTATTGGATTTAGATAAATGTATAACTCTATCTACCATTGTCCGATGCGAGCTATTTGCTAACATCAATGTCCACCATTGGTAGGGGTGCAAATAAGTGGAGCTTAAGCTAGCTC
>NW_021556098.1:0-269 GCF_001605985.2 Dendrobium catenatum
AAATAAATCCTAGTTCCTGCGATTGAATCTAGTTGGGCAAGTGGCCTTGTTATGTCCAGCTAAGTGACAAGCTCCGCATAACCTGCTGCTCCCAGCTTGTGCCTCGTCCATCGTATTGCGATAACGATTTGTTCGTGGACGACCAGATCTTCTTCGATAATTTGGTGGGAGTAGTGGCATTATTCCAGAGATTGGGTTATGCTCTCCCCATTCATCCTTATTAGGGATATGATGAAATTCTCCAGAATAAGTTAATTTGTAGTTAGTTG
>NW_021556099.1:0-2209 GCF_001605985.2 Dendrobium catenatum
TCTAAAAAAATTGAAAGATCCACTAAAAATGCAAAAAATATAAACTAATATAAAATAAATTAAATACCTTTCATTCAGTGCGTCAGTGCGTCACGTTGACGGCACACATTTTCTCCTCTTTTATTCATTTTGATTATTTTGATTTATATCTGAAAATAATAGAGCAATTAAAAGTAAGCTACAGCTCAGTGAGTAAAATATGCTTCTAAATTACAGTAACCCAAGGTAATTGGAATAAAGTTTATGAGCATTTAAATTCATATTATAAAGTAATTCTATTTAGATTTAGTTTATTTCAAGACTTTCAATATTATGCATATATAATATTTTTATCTATATATTTTTTCTTTCTCATAAATAATATAACCGTCACAGGAGCCACTGTCTAATTTATCCAATGAAGGTACTCGATTTCCATTTCCTTTTTTATAACTTTTTCATTTATGTGCACAAGTATATTACGTTCCCAGTCAGTACCATAAGAGGGTGTGTTCCATTAGTCAACATGCACATACAAGCATATTTAATCAGTCATTTCATTCTTATAATATTCATTGACTTTATATGATAATGTGAAACATAGCATATTAATTTTCAATTTTCCATTTGACTCAACATGATCAATCATTAGGTATTAGAAAAATAAAACATGATCTAGCTAACAATAAAAACTTCGTAAGCAGGTATGATCTTTCAAAGCATTTAATTGTAGAGAAAAGAAAGTCATTATTGTAATAAAACAAACATGAGTACTCACTTTGAAATTGGATGTCTTTACAATTTGTTTTAGTCACAACTCTGTCGCCAGCTTAACACCTATATAATATTCTTTGTAAATATTAAAATTATTACATAACATACCTAATTATAAATTGCTTTCTCTCTCTCTTTCTCTCCAATTAGCTAGTTAAATCACCAAATTTCTCTCATATTTAATTGATTTATAAAAGTACTAAATTTTAAATTAATAATTTATTCTCCTCGCTTTATTATTTAAATATTGTCTAATGTCAATATTTATCCTTAATTATTGTTTAATTTACGAATCACTTGTAAATTCTCAACATTTAAATTTTCTTATATTTTATTAAAATATAATATTATTTTTCTGTACAATTTATCCTTTACTCTTAAATTCATTATTGTTAAAATATAATTACAATCCTTAACATAAATATAAAACTAATTTATTCCTTTAATTCTAATTTTAAAATCTCAATATACTAATTCTAATTATGGTCTCTTTTATGAATTAGACATTAAATGATGTATATTTATAATTATAATCAGATATATTATTTATAACATATTAAAAATGGAAGAAAATAAAATTAAATACATTACCTTTCTTCCTACATCTCTTCCAAACTCAGCACTATACCTCACGTCTAGTTTTCCCTTCAAGTGCTATTAAAGGCTCCCAGTTGACCAATAAATTTTGGAATTCTCCTAATCATCTTTCGCATTGCCCTCTCCACCACCTTTCTGCCTTCTTCCGGTCAAGACAAATATAGCAAGTGAACACTTTCCTTTTCAATCAGGTAGGTGGATGACAGGCTTAATCCATTGAATACTTTGTCATTACGAAGATAACCAATGTTTCTGCCCAATTGGCCTTCATTTACCCTTGAATAATTTTATGGTCGCGATGTAGCCTGAAACAACTTTAGATATTTATCCACTCCAACTCTAGGCTGTGATCTTGATTCCTGAATCATTTGAGTCATAGCCGCCATCATATGGGTAAAGGTATTGGTGTTCACAGTCACTTCAGGTGGTAGTTCTTCTCCTTTCATATTTCTATCAGCTACTTCCTCTTGATCATTCGCATACCTGATATATTTATAAATTAATTAATTATATTATCTAATTGAAAATTTAAATTCTTCTCAAATAAGTTCATAAATTATTTCTATAGCTCTTTCATTACGATTAAGAATAAAGGTGATGCACAAGATTGTTCGAGTTATAGAGGTATTAAGTTAATGTGTCATACTTTAAAACTATGGGAGCGAGTTATGGAGCATAGGTTGCGGCGTGATACTAATGTTTCTCAAAACTAATTTGGATTCATACCGAGTAGGTCTACTATGGAAGCCATACATTTATTGAGAGGTTTGATGGAGAAATATAGAGAGAATAAGGAGAATATACATATGATATTTATTGATATAGAGAAAGCATATGATAAAGTTTCAAGAGAAGTGCT
>NW_021556100.1:0-319 GCF_001605985.2 Dendrobium catenatum
CTTCAGCATATAGATCTTTAAGTAGCTCAAGTCCTGTTAGCTCGGTTTTTAGAGTGATCAACAAATGCCGCTTCCTGCTCAACGCATCTGCCACTTTATTGTCAGCACCCGGCTTGTGCTTGATAGTGAAGGAGAACCTCTGCAGAAACATAAGCCAACGAGCGTGCATACGATTGATAGATTTTTGGCTTTGAAGGTATTGTTGTGCTTTATTGTCACTACATAAGATAAAATCTTGATGGAGTAAATAGGATTCCTAATGTTTTAAAGCACGGATGACGACGTACAATTCTTGTTCGTATGCAGCCCATTTTTGCCG
>NW_021556101.1:0-383 GCF_001605985.2 Dendrobium catenatum
TGAAAGTGAAAGGAGAGATAGCTGACCGTGAGGTGGTCGTGTTAATTGATAGTGGGGCTACCCACAATTTCATTTCCACTCAGGTCGTTGACCAATTAGGAGTGAAGTTGGCGGACACCGGTTGCTATGGCTATGGAGTGATGATGGGTACACGGAAGGTGGAGAAAGGCCAGGAGATCTGTAGAGGAGTGGTGTTGACCATCCAAGAGATTCAAGTAAGGGAGGATTTTCTCCCACTAGAGTTGGGAAGTACGGATGTCATCCTGAGAATGAAATGGTTGCAAACTGTGGGGGAAACCAAAGACAATCGGGGAGCACTCACGATGGAATTAATGGTGGATGGGAAAAAGGTGGTTATAAGGGGAGATGCAAGGCTATCCAAA
>NW_021556102.1:0-261 GCF_001605985.2 Dendrobium catenatum
TACGAAGCGGATCGCATGAGCACATCTGGATCGTCGAATCCTTTCAAATGAGTCCATTCGTACCTAAATTAGATTTCATTTGAGTTATGTCGAGCATGCTGCATAGAGCTTGCTATTTAACTACTATTTAAATAATGAATTGAGTATTATTTAAAGGATAATTTAAATATTATTTAGATAATTATACATTCACTATTTTAATGATTATTTAAATTTTTATTAACTCGTTATTTAAAATTAACATTTAAATATTACTCAAGT
>NW_021556103.1:0-416 GCF_001605985.2 Dendrobium catenatum
CCAACAGCAGGTTGGTGAAAATAATCCCACTCATTTCTCATAAGGCAATCAACCTCCCTTCTATCAATGCTGGACAGCTTGGTCTCCATAAGTCCAATAAAGAAAACATTTTCATCTCTAACCATTTCCTTAAGATATACAGGGAAGCTTCTTTCTTCCTCCCTCCCCTGCAGTTCCAGAAAAGGATTGAAGACATAATTAAAAAGGTATAGATGATCTTCCCCCACTGTTGGGGTTCAACCTTCCATTCCTTTTCTTCTTTGTTTGATAATCACTATCAACTGGTCCCAATGACTTCAATTCTTTGGCTAGCTTAACCTTAACACCATCAGTACTAGAATTCATGGCAATGAGATTTACCTCTGGATCCAATGGTTCTAAGCATTTGTCAACCATCTGAACTTTATTTACAACGT
>NW_021556104.1:0-321 GCF_001605985.2 Dendrobium catenatum
TTATATTAAGATTAAAAATAAATTTTTTAATAATTATATTATAACGTAATTTTAACATAATTGTTATTCGTTATTGATTATCATCATTGCACATGTGTATGTTTGCTGCAATTGTTGTATTTGCTTGTGCGTCTTTCAATTCTTCTAGCAACTATTTCCTGTATCCTCAAGACACTACTAGCTTCTGTCAAATTCATTATTATTGATAGCAGATTTGCACTTTTGTTGGAGTAGCTTTAATAGGTCAACTACAACATCCATTGGAGCTCTTATACAATAATCATTCCACTATCGTCACTTCTAAATCGATCATGAACTAAC
>NW_021556105.1:0-449 GCF_001605985.2 Dendrobium catenatum
TAATATCAACAATGCCCTTTGTTATTCCCACTCCAAATGAGGCACTTGATATATTTGACTCGACTATCCCCAACACACCTTAAACCAAGGCTAAATCAACTAAGGGCGGTGTACTTTTAAGACCGGACTTAAGCCTAGATTCTCTATGGTTTGCACTCATCCCAAAATTCTATACCTCTTTTCTATAGAAGCTAATACTAAATGGACCTAACCCAAACAAGTAAGAACTATCTTACTCCCAAAAAGGCATTAGAGACTCTCTAATTCCAAGCTTCCTAAGATCTCGAACTCCACATCCATCTCATGGATAGAGATTCCAAGAGAATCTAACTTAAAGCTGACTAAAGTCTAACCCTCAAAATTCATCCTCAATCATAACTACCGAAAGATTTTAATTCTAATAGGAAAGCATTAACTATTCCCCCAAAAGACACTAAGAAGTTCTTCTA
>NW_021556106.1:0-242 GCF_001605985.2 Dendrobium catenatum
TTGAATATGAAATTAATAATCCTTAATATAGATTATTATAGTTAAATAGTTGAGTACACTTCATTTTTATCCTTCGAGATCATATGTAGTTGATTTCTGAGTTCGACTATAATAATCAGGATAAATTTAAATTTCTAAAATTTGAACCTATTAGAGAATAATATTATCGCCTCCCCAGGAAGTATATTATTCATAATAAAGAGTTTGATTTTAAAACTACCTTTTCCCAAAGAAAATAATCC
>NW_021556107.1:0-632 GCF_001605985.2 Dendrobium catenatum
TCCTGATGGACAAACTGCTCTGTTTTCTACCCGTGGAGGATCTCGTGGTAGATCCTCCTTCAACCGTGGACGCGACAGAACATATTCAAACAATACTAACAGAGCTACTCCTCGCTCACCTAGATTTAAGGGAGAATGCCAAATCTGTGGGAAGCGAGGCCATTATGCTGTGAATTGCTGGCACAGAGGAAACTTCAGTTACACACCTCCTCCGTCCTCTGCTTCGTCTGTTGCATTAGTCGCAGAACCTGAACCATCTCCCTGGTATTTGGATAGTGGAGCTTCTGCTCATCTCACACCCGACGCTCTTCCGCTTCAGCAACAACAATCTTATTCAGGTAGAGATCAGGTATTCGTAGGCAATGGTCACTCTCTACCCATCCAAAATGTCGGTAACGGTCTGTTACCGACACCCACTCGTAAGCTTCTTCTCAATGATCTCTTCCATGTTCCCAAACTTACTCATAGACTTATCTCTATATCCAAATTAATTAATGATAACAATTGTTCAATTAAATTTGACAAATCTGGCTTTTGTGTCAAGGATTTGATGACCAAACAACCGCTTCTTCACGGACAATGCCGTAATGGGCTATATCCCATCCCGTTCCAGCAGTCCATTGTCGCCGCAT
>NW_021556108.1:0-248 GCF_001605985.2 Dendrobium catenatum
AAAAATTATTTCGATTAAAATACAATAAAAAAACTCAAACCAAAATAACCACAATGAAAATCAAAGTGTGGAAGAATAAATACGAAAAGAAGTAGTAAAAAGACAGAAATTTATAGTGGTTCGGTCAACTCGACCTACGTCCACTCCCCGGAGGCACCCTCTGGGTATTGCACTAAACACCGTGAGTCTCCTTTTTCTCCCATAGCAAGGCGGAGAAGCCCTCACAAAAACTCCTTTCCACCGACCCT
>NW_021556109.1:0-248 GCF_001605985.2 Dendrobium catenatum
CTATAGATCTTTGTCAGGTAACCACATATGTGAGAAAAAAGACAATAAAGGCTGAAAAAAGCTCAGCCATCATGCTCAGCGCCACACTTATGTAATTATTGGTGTTGAGATTCACAAGATTGAGCGACATTCCATAGTACATCACTTTGATGTGAAAGCTCACTATCATGATTACAACTGTCACAATTGTTAGACAATAACGATGTATATATGTTATTTACTTTTTTACGTGGCTCATTGTAATTGAC
>NW_021556110.1:0-300 GCF_001605985.2 Dendrobium catenatum
AAGAAAACTTAGTAGTAGATGATACTAACAATATTTCTCTATTGTCTGAAAATATCTTCGAAAATACCAAAAATATTTCTGATGATTCCATTGAAAATCATTCTGAGCAAGATGATGATCTTACCCAATACTATACTGCTAATGAAGACTTTGAGGATTATGAAAATCCTATGGATTACTTTGAGGATGACGATATAATAGAACAGATCAGCTCAGAAGAAGAAAATCGAATGATTGAAAGTCTGGATCATGTTATTGAAAACATAGATGTGAATAAGGATGATGTAAAATTAGATCTGA
>NW_021556111.1:0-457 GCF_001605985.2 Dendrobium catenatum
CAGGAGGACCATAGTCGGTTGACAGTAGAGGTCGGAAGGACTGTAGTTTGACAACGACGATCAGAAGGACAACGTCAGGTAAAAGTACAAGAATGGAAAGAAATCCATCTTCGCGTAGACATCCAGCGAAGTCCGATAACTGGTAGAAGTCCGGCGTCGGGTAGAAACTTGGTGAAGAGTGAAGGTGCGACGTCGAGTAGAAATCTGACGTCTGTTGGTGGCATAAGAGAACTCCGGCCTCACTTGGGAGGAGTTTCGGCGTCAGGAGGGAACTCTGTCGTTAATTGAGAAGAATTTCTACATCCCATGGAAGTTGGGAAGAATTCTGGCATTCTCCCAAATATCTGGTAGAATTCCGGCGTGTTCGGGCCGCAGGAAGAGCTCCGGCGGTGGTCGACGAGGAGCTTCTTCCTTCTCCTCCTTCTTCTCTCTCTTCACTTGAGTCCCCTTGGTGTAG
>NW_021556112.1:0-241 GCF_001605985.2 Dendrobium catenatum
AATTTAATGATTTTATGGAACTTTAATATTTTTAATAAATATTAGACATTATTATGAGTTGAATGAAATTGAGTTTGATTGATTTGGATTTTTTTACAATTAATAATGAATTTTAGAAAGTTTGGGTATTTATTGGAATTATTTAATTATTTCAATTAAGGGTCCTTTTAATGATTTGTACCCAAATGAGTGCTAAACTACTTAAAATTAACTCCAAAGATCAGAAATGATCTAAGGAGAG
>NW_021556113.1:0-376 GCF_001605985.2 Dendrobium catenatum
AGTATTTTAATGCTAAGCATCGAGCTGTGAAATTCCAAGTAGGAAACTTTGTATATGCAAAATTAAGCTAATGAAAGGCATTAACTCATTAACATATTTGGTGAAGACGAAAAGTTGAGTTCAAGGCACATTGGACCCTTTGAAGTTATTGAAAAAATTAGAAAGTTTACCTACATATTATAGTTTCCAGAACAGTACATGTCTGAAATCCATAATATATTATATATATATCACTTCTGAAGAAATGGGTATCTAATTTAAGAAATAGAATATTTATAGAAGAAAATTAGGTATGTCACAATCTGAGCTACATATAAGAATAATAGAGAATTCTGGCTTATGATGTTAGAAGATTAAGAAACAAACATATTCTAAT
>NW_021556114.1:0-200 GCF_001605985.2 Dendrobium catenatum
ACTGAATGAATGAATAAGTAATTCCATCATTACCTGGTGATTTAAAGCCTCCTAGCTGATTTACCACTTCACAGATTTTAGTTCAAGAGATCTCTATTTCCAACAGTCTCTTATCCTCTTCATCCAACATACTCACTGGTTTAGGCCAATTGTCCAAAGAACATTCTCTTTGACACCATTTTTTGCTAAAATAGCCAGTA
>NW_021556115.1:0-212 GCF_001605985.2 Dendrobium catenatum
CCAATGAACAAACTAGGGTACATCTATATAATCTCAAATTTTTTCTCTCATGTAATTTTTATTTTAGTTTTGTGCTGCAAATGCACTTAACTATTAGGATCTGTTTATTTCTCAGTTTCTTGACATCACATATCTCAACCTTATCCACAAACACTCAATTTCTAGAGTCAGATAATCATTTCCTAAATTAATATTTTCTTCCTAGTTCACTT
>NW_021556116.1:0-726 GCF_001605985.2 Dendrobium catenatum
CGCCTTAGTAGGGAGCAATGGCTTGCCAAGGATGGCTTATGTATAGAACCGGCGATTGATTCTGTCAATGACAACATCTTGAGGCTTGACAAAGCTATTGTGGCTAAACTGTTGGGTCGCCGAATCTCTTTCTCCTTCCTTCTTGAGGAACTAAAGCGTAGATGGTACCACTTTGGGGAGTTTGAGATAGTCACGATTGCGGCTAACACATTTATATGTATCTTTCAAAGTCACGAAGCCAGGGATGCTGTTTTGGCCGGTGGGCCATGGATTGTGGCCGGCAATATCATAGGTATGGACAAGTGGACTCCTTCTTGCTCGCCCTCTTCCTTACAAGGCATGCACTCTCCGATTTGGGTGCGTTTGCCCCAATTACCCTTGATTTATTGGGATGTCAACAATATTACACGAATTGCCAATGGAATTGGAGAGCCACTTTGGATGGACTCCCACACTAGCACTTGGGGGAAGTCTTCATTTGCCCGAATTTGTGTTAGAATTGACTTGTCCCAAAAACTACTTCCTGGAGTTTGGATTAATGGGATTCATGGTAGGTTCTTTCAGAGAATTGAATACGAGGGGCTAACCAACTTCTGCTTCGACTGTGGGCTTATTGGCCATGCTACGGGTAGCTGTTCGGCTAAGCACCAAGGCCAGGATCCTCCCTCAACCAAGGCTCAAGCTGCTCAGCAAAAGGGTTCAAGTTCGACGGGACAGCATCCTCTC
>NW_021556117.1:0-257 GCF_001605985.2 Dendrobium catenatum
TACTTTGCAGGCTGGAATATTCATATGCATGAAAATATGTACCCATGATCGCTTTTCTTTGCAAATGGAAATTTTTATTTTCATGAAATTAAGTACTTGTAACCGCTATTCTTGACAAGCAGAGAAACATGGTATGTATAAAAAACTAAGTACCCGTGACTACCTTTCATGACAGGTTGGGAAATATTGTGTTTTATAAACAAGTACTTGAAGACTTGTAATTGCCCACAGTACAGAAACTAGCCTTTATTCAATTT
>NW_021556118.1:0-206 GCF_001605985.2 Dendrobium catenatum
AAGCCTTGAGTTTATTCCAAAAGTTCTTTTCATTTGTTAGATCGAAATCATTGTTGGAAAGCTTCAACACACAAAGCCGAGTAGCATCTCTTAAGTTCTTGAGTTTGCTTTCCATCTCTAAATCTCTACTTGATGCTCTTTTATCTTTCACCATATATTTCTTTTATTTGTGAAATACTTGTTAGAAATTGTATATTAAAGTTTTC
>NW_021556119.1:0-318 GCF_001605985.2 Dendrobium catenatum
ATATAAAAAATTAATAAATCCTTAAAATTTCAATAAATCATCAATTTAATGTAAATAGCTCAGTAAACAACATTAAATAACTAACTAACATTCTTTTTATTGAAATTTTTAGGTTGGGTTAGCTTGCGTTGTGAGGATATGTGTCTTAAAAAAGGCCATGGGACCTCGTACTAGTTGTGACACTGCCATAAATGAATTTGCAGAATATAAATATTAAAATATAAACTTAAATAAATTAGCAAATAATAAAGTAGATTTAAATAAAAATTATTAAGAAAAATTTGTAGACATTATAGCTTTTTTTTATCATTGTGCTTG
>NW_021556120.1:0-1026 GCF_001605985.2 Dendrobium catenatum
ATTGTACTAAATTTCCTGATTTTTGGGATTGTTTACTTGACACTTTCTCTCAGCCCAATGAAAGCAGCCCCCTTTGCTCTTTCATTTACAAGCTAAAGACTCTTAAGAACAAGCTCAAATTCAAACCCTGGGCAAACTTCAACAATATCCAATCAGAGATTGATGCCCTCTCTCAAACTCAACACCAAGTGCTCAGCCAACTTCAGATTGATCCTCTAAGCAGCAATCTTAATGAGAGTCTGAAAGAAATCAATTACAAGCTCAATTACTACCATTCTACTCTTTCCAGTTGGATGGCCCAACGTGCCAAGGTTAGATGGCTTACTCACGGAGAAGATGATTTAAAGTTCTTATATTCCAAGATCAATGTCACAAAAAACTATGGCCAAATCAAAGAAATTTCAAATGACCTGGAATCATTCAACACTCACCAAGGCATTTCTCAAGCCTTCATTGGCCATTTTGCAAAGCTCTTCAACACCAGCACTCAAGCAAAACAAACTCAAGCCATTCCTGTCGGAAACATGATTCCCCCACATTTAATCTCCTCTCTCACTGCCCCCATCACTATGGAAGAAATAAAAGGTGTTATTTTCTCTGGTAAGAAACACTCTGCTCCTGGCCCTGACGGATTTACTTTTGAATTTTACAGAGCTTCCTGGGAAACCATAAAATTTCATGTTTGTAAAGCTATCAACTACTTCTTCACTTCTTATCACAGGCCCAAGCAAGTGAAAGCAACAGCCATCGTTCTCATTCCTAAGCACCCTCATGCTAATAGTATCTAGGACTATCGTCCTATCTCTCTTTGCAATGTTATTTACAAGATTATTGCTAAACTTATTGCAAATAGGATGAGAGTTGTTATGCCTTTTATTATTCATCCTAGTCAAAGTGGGTTCATTCAAAACCGCATTAGCATAGACAACATTATTTTGGCTGCTGAACTCCTTGGGACCTTTAACCAAAAAAGAAAGGATAAGTTTTTCTGTGCCAAACTTGACATCACCAAAGCTTTCGACACGG
>NW_021556121.1:0-316 GCF_001605985.2 Dendrobium catenatum
TATAATTAGATGAAATACAATTATTATTATTATTATTATTATGAAATGAGATGGAATCATATTGAATAAGTTATGACCATCTTAAATAAGAATGAAAACTAATTTATAAAATTAAGCCCATCTTAAATCTGACAGAACGAGAATACAAGAAGGTAGAGCTCACGGGCAAGAACCATGACAGAGCAACAGAGACAGAGGAAAAAGGTAGAAATGATATTATATTGACCTTAGAGTTGCGTACAGGAGCAAATATATAGAAAAGGTAAATGGTATAACAGCAAATAAGAGCTTAATAAAGGTTACATCAGAATGTATT
>NW_021556122.1:0-218 GCF_001605985.2 Dendrobium catenatum
TTCCGACCTATCTGCCCGACCCGATACAAACAGCCTATTTGATTTTCGGTAAAAAAAAAAAACACTCCTCTACATCCTAGTCCATCTTCTTCTTCTCTTATATAATTATCTTATTGATAACAGAAATTATGGAATATTATATTATCATCTAGCAAAGAGGTTTAAGGGGTAGTGATTACTAGTATTGATGTTTATTTAAATAAATGCCATGTATATTA
>NW_021556123.1:0-656 GCF_001605985.2 Dendrobium catenatum
ATATGTTATTGATGGGGACATCAACAAGAGATTCCGACGCGTTTATCAGAGGAAACATCGGAGATTGATGACAATGATGTAGAGCCTTTACTTTTGATGCACTTTATGTATTATTTATTTTTATATTTCAATTTTTTTGATTTTACCCCTATGCTATTGTAGCCCAAGGGGCATTCCAGTCTATTTTCTTTTGTCATGTCGAGGCTTATATACCCCCCCTTCTTATGTATTTGGATGATGATTGATTCAATAAAATTATGAGTTTTTTCTTTTCTCCCTCAATGTTGAGTGTTTGAGAGAAGAAGGCCCTAGGTGTAGACAATCGCAATACCCGTCAACCTTTGGAAGGGTCCAAGGCTCGCGGCTCCACTTTTGTCTCCTCCGACCTCTCCCCTCTTTCCCCCACACCGCCGGCTTGCTCCCTCTTCCATGACACCCTCATTTTTCCCCTACCCGACCACCACCACAAGACCCACCGGCCTCCCTTGGCCTTCTCTCCCCCACCACCTGTACCCCCCACCTTGGCTCAACCACTAATTCCCTACCAAACCCCCCAAGCTCCACCGCAGGCTACATGTCCCTCTCTCCTTGAATGATGAATTAAATCATAGTTACTACTTACCTAAAATAGCCTAAATGATTTGGGAAATTAATTT
>NW_021556124.1:0-348 GCF_001605985.2 Dendrobium catenatum
ACCTCAAGTTCAGGGATCCGCCACTGAAAGGTCCCGATGGAAGGGAAAGAAAATCTGAAGGCCAAAGCCTTGTAGAGAAGAAGAAAGAAGAAGAAAAATAAATCTGGGCGTGACATCCAGTATGGCTTCCCGGAGATCCGCCCCCACCTACAAACAACGTCAAAGATGGGTTCCAAAGAAGATCCAAGTTGACGTCCCTCCCGATGGTCGACACCTTGGAGAATCCTCCAGGGGATCCCATCGCTCTCCATCTCCTCCGAAAGAAGAGACTAACTTCGATCGTAGTACACTGGTCGAAGAAATCTCCTTTTCTAATCAAGAACAAGAGATCCAGTGGCGCCATCGCTC
>NW_021556125.1:0-214 GCF_001605985.2 Dendrobium catenatum
CTTGCCTCCAAACATAAAGGTACCGCCAAGAGTTTCTTCTCATCTGTCATCCCCATCGCTGTGAAGTATCTTTCTGCCTTGAAGATCCAACCATAAGCATCCTCTCCTTCAAAGATTGGAAGCTTTAACTTCCTCATTCCCCATTCTCCTCTCCCGTTTACCCTGCCGTTGCTCATACCTCCTTGCCCATATCTCCCATCTGGTTGCCTCTCCC
>NW_021556126.1:0-778 GCF_001605985.2 Dendrobium catenatum
AAACCAATTGCACTGACAATGGCGAAAGAAATGCAACTTGGTAATTCTCTTTTTTACTTTCAACATGTGTATATATTTATACAAATATGCTTATTCACTAAACTCTCAAACTTGATAATATGCAAATGAGTGGTGGAAGATGTTTGGATCAAGTGCTCAAAACTTGCAGAAAGTTGCTATAAGAATTCTCAGTCAAACATCATCTTCATCAGGATGCGAAAGAAATTGGAGTGTTTTTTAACAGATCCACTCAAAGAGACGGAATTATTTGGAGCATCAACGACTCAACGATCTTGTATATGTTCGATATAATTTGAATTTAAAGAATAGGTATGATCTAACATTAAATTTATGTACAAGTGTCAATTTAAGTAGTATGTATAATCTTAACATAAAATTATTTATTCATTTTTTAGGTTTCAACTTAAAAAAAGACATTATGATCCTCTGGACTATACTTGTGTTGAAATGGTTGATTTTTGGATACTTGAAGATGAAACAACTCTTGAATTTGACTTACAAGATTTGGAAAATAAGATATATAAAGAGGATGCAATACCATTTGTTGAAGAACAAAATATATCATTTGATCAGCCAGGACATTGTAAGTTGATAATGAAATTTGAATATTATTTAATTGAAAGAAAAAATAATATCTTATTTTATATTTCTTATTTGTTGATGAAGGTGATTTAGAGAATGAAGGAGATGTAGGAGACATAACCGGGCTCGATCAATCATATGCATTTGAGTTTGAACATTTTGGTGAAGCGAGACC
>NW_021556127.1:0-201 GCF_001605985.2 Dendrobium catenatum
TTGATCTGGTATCTTTGGAAAGCATTAATGGTTGATTCATACGATCACATCTTCCAGGATGAGCGCCTGATCGACCGGGACGATGTCCTAGACGATCAACATTGGACAGCTCCAATTCAGGGCGATGATCAGGATAATTGAAATTGGTTTTAAACTAATCAGCCTGGACGATCTGTTGAGTCTAGTAAATAGGTTGTTAAA
>NW_021556128.1:0-213 GCF_001605985.2 Dendrobium catenatum
AAAAAGTGTATTTTTAATAATTAAATATTGTTTGAATTATTTTAATTAGTTAAATTATTAAAAATATGCATACTATTATATACTTATAAATTACTTTGAATTTCAGAGATTTTTGTATTATTATTGTATTTTATTTTGATAATTATGTTTATTTATGATTATTCTGAATTACTTTAAAATACCCTTTTAATTACTGTAGCCTTTGAAAATCCA
>NW_021556129.1:0-380 GCF_001605985.2 Dendrobium catenatum
ATGGTACATCTAATCATAACTTCACTAGAATTCCAATGAGCTCAACAAAGATGAGGAATTATTAATACTCTAATTTACAATTAAACTTAACAGATCGATTCTACATACACATAATTACTAAATCAATCATAAAATCATATTCATTATAAAATTATAAAACCCTTTGAAAAAAAGATCTATAGTTTTTTTCTTTTCATGCTTGAAAAACATTTTTTATCACTTTATTTTTATAAAAATTAGTACTTAACTTGTAAGGATAGTAACTTATTCCTTGAGGGAACGATGCTTTCTAATCGCTTTATTACTTGAAATGGCGCATGTACTTGTGTATTATTGTATTAGCCTATTAAGTTTTTAATATCATTGCTGGGAATTAACAC
>NW_021556130.1:0-423 GCF_001605985.2 Dendrobium catenatum
TTTTCTGTTTGTGTGTTAAACTTACGTGCAACACTCGGACGCGAATTTACAAACTCTGCCGCCGCGTATTTTCTAACATGCAACAAGTTTAAATCAACAATAAAAATATTTCATTTAAAATATTATTCAGATTTTTTTATTTAAGAAATAGATTAGTAGATATCCAATTTTTTAGAAATTTTTTTATTTTAATTATAATCGTTGAATGGAATATCAGTTTCTATTGAAATAGGATAATAAATCTCCAATTCAATAGAAATAATAATGAAGTTATGTTCTTTATTAAAATCGAATAATTAAAATTCGTATATGCTATTTTTATAAATTCGCCCTCCTAAATTATTTCTAGGGAATAAATCTCACGGGCTGGGGAAATTTACATACATACAATTTTATAACATCCTATTTACATATCTAACATCT
>NW_021556131.1:0-227 GCF_001605985.2 Dendrobium catenatum
AACTAATATTAAAAATTAAATATCATAGGTCATCCAGGCTAACTCAGGGATGACAGATCGGATGATAGACCAATTTTTGAAGACTTGTCCTCTAACCTTTAGTGGGTCAGTAGAAACAATTGAATCGCATACACGACTTCACAGCATTGAGAAAATACTTTGAAGCAATGTTTAAAATTGCGTATTCGGTTATTGAGGCATTTTTCATTCGTGAGGCGAGGCGTAAG
>NW_021556132.1:0-653 GCF_001605985.2 Dendrobium catenatum
ATTGTTTGTATGGTTTCAATTTAAACAAATCTCCTATATCCTAAACTCCCCCTGAATTGATGAATACATGAAAATAATGAGGCATTTTGAACTATAAAATAAAACAAAATTTTTTGTTTTTCAAAAAAAATTTAAATAAAAACAAACTAGAGAACCTAGAAAACAATAACACACAAACAAAACATACAAACATACAAACACAATGATTTCTCCCTTTTTTTTGACAACAACAAAAAGTGAAGAAGAAATAGATGAGAAATGTAAGTAATTGTATGAAATTCATTTGAAAATTTAATCTAAATGGTGATTGACACAAGGTATGCAATTTTAAACTAAAAACATTAGGTCAATCATAGAAATTTATAAAATTTAAGAAGTGATATAACATTGTAAGTAAGAAGAATTTATCAAAGACATGATTCAATTTAGACATTCCAATATAGAAAATCATTACAAGAGAGATGTAAAAAAAATTCGATATTTCAAAGTTCAATAGAATATAAATGAACATAAGATCAATTTGAATTAAGAGATTGAATGAATTTGGAAAGAAGAGAATTACCACATGTGGCGCTTTGCTCATTTTTTTTAAAAATTTTTGGGCACATTTTTGTGCATCTTTTGATATTGGGCTAATTTTGTGCCTCTTTTTC
>NW_021556133.1:0-585 GCF_001605985.2 Dendrobium catenatum
ATATCAGACTCTTATGCCTCTAAAGTATTTTATGTATTCAATACCAGTCCCAAATATTTTACATGTATAATATCATGTCTTTATACTTCCTAGGTACTTCACATGTACAATATAAAGCCTTTATGCTCCCAAGTATTATATATATAATATCAAACCTTATACCTCTCACATTTTTCACATGTATAGTATTAAATATAAAAACCTTTTTGTGAATTTTGTCTCAATTAAATATAAAAACATCTACAAATGAAAAAAATATTAAAACAAAATTTTACTACATATTTCTTGCATATTTTCTAAGTATTTGCTATGTATTTATTGCTTATCAACTGTATATCAATGATGTAACTTCTATATACACAAACATACAAGTTCAAAAAACATCACAAAATGAATAAAAACATCATATAAATCATTCATATCTTTGAATGTTAACTTTTAAAATGCAAAAACATAGTCAATACAACGTGTATCGGGAAAAAATATAATTCAAAGATAATTTCTCTTTTATACACACGGTGACATATAAGTTCAAAAAAAATGAAAGAATAAATGAATTTTCTAAAATTATATATATATATATAT
>NW_021556134.1:0-247 GCF_001605985.2 Dendrobium catenatum
GGAGAGGAGAACTAGGGGGCAGCGGGTAAGAGAGAAGCTGGGAAACCGGGATTTAATTCCAGAAATAAAAGAAATAGGATTTGGAAAGGAGTTAACGGTAGCCTTGAGATTTCGGCCAAGAAAAAAAAAATCTCAGATTTTTGAATTATTTCCAAAGAGCTTTTGAGTGAATGAGGGAGTTAATTAGGAGCATTAATTGGTTCTTAATTAGGCAAAGGAAGGAGGAAGAGGGGCCGGCCTAGGAGAG
>NW_021556135.1:0-212 GCF_001605985.2 Dendrobium catenatum
TGCACTTGGACTTTGATGCAGTGGCCCTTCTGAAACAAAAAGCACAAGTTATGCTTATTTAAAGACCTTTCGATGGTTGAACTTATTAATGGTTATAGGTTATGCATCTGTATACTTATTAACTGATTTTTGTAAAGGTTATATAGGGTTACTATCCTTTTGCCCCATAAATAATAAGAGGTTCATCACTGGCTGATTTTTTAAAAGTTGAC
>NW_021556136.1:0-279 GCF_001605985.2 Dendrobium catenatum
TGGGGTCGACTTCAATGCCTCGATGTCGAACAACGTATCCCAAGAATTTGCCTGAGGATACCCCAAATGCACACTTGAGAGGGTTTACCTTCAGATCATATTTTCTGATCCTCTCGAACACAATTCTCAAATCATCTAGATGGTCTTTTCGATCCATGCTTTTAATAACCAAGTCATCCACAT
Organism: Dendrobium catenatum; assembly: GCF_001605985.2. Taxonomy (NCBI): domain Eukaryota; kingdom Viridiplantae; phylum Streptophyta; class Magnoliopsida; order Asparagales; family Orchidaceae; genus Dendrobium; species Dendrobium catenatum. The sequence continues at coordinate 184 of NW_021556136.1, forward strand.
AGCATTCAACCTTTTGATGGATCAAGTCATCAAATATACGAGTCATCGCCCGTTGGTAAGTGGCACCAGCGTTCTTCAGGCCGAAGGGTATGACTG
>NW_021556137.1:0-264 GCF_001605985.2 Dendrobium catenatum
GAGAGAGAGGAAGTAGAAGAAGAAGAATAAGAAGGATAAAAAGGATAGAGTACAAGAGTTTTTTTAAGATAACTAATTCCCCCCCCCCTCTTAGTTAGCTTTGAAACAATTCTAAGAGGACTAAGCCAACACAAACTTTCTAGATGATTATGTTGTTGGGTGTAAATATGCCCATCACAGAGGATTAAAACTGATTGATCATGTGGTGGGGTCAAAATATGCCCACCGTAGAGGAGTGAAAAAAGATGATCATGTGGTGGGGTC
>NW_021556138.1:0-916 GCF_001605985.2 Dendrobium catenatum
AAATGCCCAAAGTCTCTTTCCAAAGAAGAAGAAGAGTTATAAAAAGGGCTCTCAAAATCCCTAATTTTCAATCTTGTCACCTCTGATAGTACATTAAGATACACATATGATACTATATGATCAATTCAATTTATTCTATATGATTCTAAATCATCTAATATGATTAGTTCAATTGAATCACTATTCATCCCATATGAATCTTGCGATGGTAAAATATCATCTATAGTGTAACTCTATTGGTCATCCAATATTATTTAGATTGTACCATGTGATTATATATTATAATTAATTCTTATTCCTAGTAATTCATCTTAACGAGTCTCCTATAAATAAGGATCTACCTAATAAGCATGACATGTGTTTAGAGGAATCAATAAGCATTACTTGAGAATTATTTTTTGATAGTATTGCATCTCCTTAAAAGACTAAAACATGTTAACAAGTTATTCCATGGAAGGTTAGAATTAGATTCATGTTCGTAACACCTCATAAAAGCTTACTACATTCCTACCACTTAGTAGAACCTTATACAAATCATGAAGCTAAAAGCAATGATCTAATAATATGTCTAGAATTTAAAATCCTCATGGAAATTAAAGAAATAAAAAATTTTAGTGATTAGTAGCTTGTTATCAATCATGTTGTTGGAATATATAAAGTGTTAAAATCTAAATTGCTCCCTTATCACCAGTATATAATGAAATTGTTTAACCTATTTTGATTACAAATTTGTTTTAGATACCTCATGGAAGAAAATTTATGTTATATGTCCTAACAAAGTTTCAAGAGGAATTAACTTATATGTAACATTTTTATAGAAGTATAGGGCCACAAAATTTTGTCACCTATGTAATTGGAATATATAAATAAAAAATCTCATATTGTGGGTGAGATTGTTCCGGCTATGGATACTAAA
>NW_021556139.1:0-312 GCF_001605985.2 Dendrobium catenatum
TGAGTTTACTTAGTAAACTCAAACCATGAGTTTAAATATTGCAGGTAAGTTTTAAAATATATTTTATGTTTTTAGTGGCTCTTTATCATGAATGATGTAGTATTATGTTTAATGAATTTTATCGTCCAACTTTTCCTACTCGCCTCGTTAGATTGAGCATCCTGGCCGGGTCATTACAAGTCTATTATATATTATTTTATACTCTGGTTAGTAGCCATATACTGTAATATAACTATTGTATATACATTTTGATAATAAAATAGAAATTTTATGAATGAGATTATTTATAGTGCTTGATTTTATTAGTAGCTC
>NW_021556140.1:0-222 GCF_001605985.2 Dendrobium catenatum
TATCTTTTTATATAAATACATATATGTGTGTAGACATGGCAAGAGAAGAGAATAATAAAAAAATATAATAAAAGAGAAAGTTTCAAATAATGAGGAAATCTTTTATTAAAAAAAATGCATATTACAACAATAAATATGGTAATTTAAATATTGTAACAAATAAGTTCAAGTAGCACTTCAATCTGAACTCAATTCCTAGAGTGTTGGCACTGAACAAATCCC
>NW_021556141.1:0-463 GCF_001605985.2 Dendrobium catenatum
AAGTCACAATCCCCTCACTAAGTCTATTGCTACTAAAATTAAGTTCACTGTTATCAAACTTTTTGTGAAATAATAATAATTTGCTGAAAACAAGTACTAAAATAAGCCAATAACTTTGACATTTTTTTCATAGTAGATTTAAACATTACTTTCAGTCAACTTGAAAAGGAATGAGTGTTCATAAGGTCCCAGCCTTGAACTCTCCTTGTGTGGTTAGCATAAAAAACACAGATGCTAGAAAGGAAAAGAGTTCAACAAAAGGAACAAATCTCTGACTATTGGCTATACGCTTCATGAGTGCAAGTAAAAGTGGAGTGGGACTAATTGGATGGAATCCTCGGCCTGTATGTGTAGGTGTTCAATTCAACGCAAGAAAGAAGGATTAGTAAGAAAGGTAAGATTTTGGAGATTCTTAGAATATCAACATTCATTACAAATAGATTCTAGAGTAATCCTCTTTATT
>NW_021556142.1:0-603 GCF_001605985.2 Dendrobium catenatum
AAATGTCCATAAGAACATGGTGTGTGTATGAAGACAGACTCAAATGGCAACAAATTAATTATATGCTTATATGTGGATGATTTTTTTTATAACAAGTGATGATGAGCATATGATTGCATGCTTTAAATCAATTATATTCAAAAGATTTGATATTACAGATGTTGGTCTCATGTCATTATTTTTGAGTATATAAGTGTATCAGAAAAATGATGGCATTTGGATATGTCAAAAGAGGTATGCAAAAGAGTTGCTTGAGAAGTTTAGGATGAATTATTATAATAATATGTCAACACCAATGCAAACTAGAGCTATTTCACAAAAGAAAGAGAAGAAAACTTGATTGATCCAACATTGTACAAAAGTTTGATTGGTAGCCTTAGATACTTAATAGTGATGAGACCTGACATTGTGTATAGTGTGGGCATCTTGAGTAGATTCATGGATAATCTGAGGGAGTCTCATTGGCTTACAGTAAATAGGATTCTTATATATATCAGTGAGACAGTTGAGTTTGGCCTTCATTATCAGTGCAATGGTGACATGAGCTTACTTATTGTGATAATGATTGGGCAAATGATCATGAGGAAAGAAAAATCACAAGTG
>NW_021556143.1:0-235 GCF_001605985.2 Dendrobium catenatum
GATGACATTGATAGACATCTGCATATGTTTTTGAGATTGAAACCTCCGAGGTTTGAGGGCACTGTTGAGCCCAGAGCTGCTGAGGAGTGGTTGAGGAGATTGGAGAAGACCTTTGACAGAATACAGTGTCCGTCAGATAGGAAGGTACCTTTGGTAGTATTTCTGTTGGATGGAGAGGCTGAGCATTGGTGGGTTGGACAGCAGGAGGCCAGGTTTCAGGGAAGATTAAACTCTT
>NW_021556144.1:0-319 GCF_001605985.2 Dendrobium catenatum
CTCTCAAGTGTGTGTGTAGGGTTACTTAGCATCAGTATCTTTGAACATTCAAGAAGTAAAAAAGCAAATTATAGACTGACTCACCCCTAAACCTACGCAATCTTGAACTGGCTTCGTTTGTTCGTCCGATCTTTGATTCCTGAAAAGTTAGAAGTAGCAGATAGTCCTAGAGAGTTAAAAGTGTTTGTCAATCATAAAAAGAAAAATAGATTTGCAACATACATAGCAAGTATAGCTCTAGTGGCATCAACTAAGGTCTGATTCTTTCTTTCAGCTACCCTTTTCTACTGAGGGGTTCTAAGAACTGAGAAGTTGTGAC
>NW_021556145.1:0-329 GCF_001605985.2 Dendrobium catenatum
AATTTGAGATTAATTATATTAGAAAATCTAGTCTTTCTAAATTTAAAAGTTGTTTATAACTTGTTATAATTAGAACTTTTAAATTCATGTCTATTCATTTAGACTATAGAAAAGTTAATATTATTATTGCAATATAGATGTTTTCTTATTTTATATTTCTATGCTCAAGTGATAATTATACACTTAGAAATATTTGAAATTTTAGATTATTATTTTTGGAAAGATTTGATCTCAATTACTCTTGAATATTGTACAAAGAGTACAAAAATCAAAAGGAATACGCAAAGGTTTGTAAATATGAAAAAGAGGCACAAAATTAGCCCAATGTC
>NW_021556146.1:0-563 GCF_001605985.2 Dendrobium catenatum
GACCTTGTGGATCTCTAGATATTTGCTCTAGATGTCACACTAGGGTTTTCATTTAGTGGATCTCCAAAGTTTCAGTAGGATGTCACACTAAGATCTCCTTTTAGTGGATCTCCAAAATTTGTTTGGATGTCACACTAAGATTTTCCTTCATAGAACTCTTAGATGTATCAACAGATAGTTAAGATACCGATTTCTTTTTTTTCTGTGCTTTGTAGATTCACCAGTTAGTGGGATTCTGGCTGCTTCAGAATTTCTACAGTTATTTCTTGGGCTCAGGTACGCTTTCTTCCCTTCTCTTTTTTTGTTTTGATTTTGTGCTCGCACTGACATTGCTTTGTATTTTGTGCAGGCTACTACAGGAAGAGGATCCGAGCTTTAGCCAGTTTACTGCCTCAGGAGACTTTGGTTCTGGTACGTTTTTATTTTGTTTGCACTGTTATTTTCTTTCTTTTGCTGCTTTCTGACACCCCTTTTTTTTTACGCAGATTTCAAGAGGAGCTGGATATTTGTTCGCGAGCCACCTCAAGAGACTTCTGCTTCAGGTACGACTTTTCTTTTTGTAG
>NW_021556147.1:0-215 GCF_001605985.2 Dendrobium catenatum
AAGTCTTATTCCCTCGCATCACACACTGTTCGTCTTCTTCACCCACGCGTGTGCTAGCTCCCAGTCATTTTCAGATTTGCCTCCTTATTTGTTTGTTCTCTATTGATTTAGTGCATTAGAATGTCCTCTAATGATTGTGAACTCTCATTTATCAGCCCTTAGTACTCCTACTTCTCCTTCGTCCTATTGATCTCATGAGTTTTGAGTGATGCATG
>NW_021556148.1:0-429 GCF_001605985.2 Dendrobium catenatum
TACGCTGAAGAAGCGGCCCCTGAGTTCTGTCTAATGATATCATCAATGGAATTCAGTTCAGAAGATCTATGTTTTCCAGATGATGAAGATTCAAACTCAAGTATAGAATCACAAATGAAACAAGTAAAGTTGGGAGATGATTCTGAGTCTACAGGTGAATCCCCAGACACAACAATGGCTGACTCTGAAGAGAATGCTTCATCAAACAAATCTGAATCAGATGGGTGGCCCAAGTACAGTTGAGAAGTGGCAAGGTACTGCCGCCTCCATCAAAGAAATGGATCCCTAATAAAGATAAGGGAAATGAGATAGTTATCAATGAAGATATTATCCTCGAAGATCCCAAGAAAAATAAGACTTCGGCCAAGGGGATAGATTACAATATCTTATCCCACTTGAGGAAGATTCCAGCACAACTCAGTATATATG
>NW_021556149.1:0-373 GCF_001605985.2 Dendrobium catenatum
AAGCCATGGCAACTGAGTTCCTGGCTTTGCAAAAACAAGGGACGTGGTCCCTCGTCCCTCCACCTCAAAATGCGTCCATTCTGGGCTGTAAATGGACTTATCGTAAAAAGTTACACTCCAATGGCTCGGTAGCACGTTACAAAGCACGATTGGTGGCACAAGGGAATCAGCAAACACACGGCATTGATTACGGTGAAACGTTTAGCCCAGTTGCTAAACTACCTACAATCAGAGTTCTGCTCACTGTCGCTTTGCATCACGGATGGGCGGTTCAGCAGCTTGACGTGACGAACGCCTTTCTTCATGGACCTCTATCCGAAACAGTTTATATGAGGTAACCCAAAGGATTCGAGGATGCACTATATCCGTCTCA
>NW_021556150.1:0-259 GCF_001605985.2 Dendrobium catenatum
AGTTTGTTAGGGGATTCACAAGGGTTGCTCCAAGAAAGTTTTTAAGTCATCTTCTATGTTCATCGTCCCTTGTCCTTAGAAGGGTTGAGAGAGGTAAGCTTTAGCGATCGATCAAGGTCTCTGCCTGCTTCAGAAGGAAGCAAAAGGAGGTGGGTTCTCTGCCTCCCTGGGGTTGGCAGAAAGGTGGTTTGTAAGGGCTTCTCCGCCTTGCTGTGGGAGCAAAAGGAGAGTCACATTTTTAGTGCAATATTCGGAGGGC
>NW_021556151.1:0-213 GCF_001605985.2 Dendrobium catenatum
TTACAAGAAGATCTTAACTTTGACACTAAGCATGCAAGATTGAATGGTTTTGTAGAGTCAAAGAAGGATATGTCAAAAATATCTCATATCTATAGAAATATCGAGGCTTCTAGAGAAATATCGTACTATTTGAATGGAGGTTAAATATTCAGAGATCAAGCTTCACAATCCAATGTCCTACACATGCATCGTTAAATGTTATAGCTGCAGTTT
>NW_021556152.1:0-296 GCF_001605985.2 Dendrobium catenatum
AAAATTTTCCTTAAGTTTGAGGGGGACTTTTCTATCACACAAGCCTGATGCATTCCTCCATTTCAATGATCCAACGTGAATTATGCTGATAATATCTCCATCTATTTCACCATCACTAATTCACTATGAACAATAGATCCAAGACATCTAAAATGTGTACTCTTATAAATGACTTGATCGCCCAAAGTTACAATCCCCTCACTAGGTCTATTGCTACTAAAATTATACTTCATATATTCAATTTTAGATCTACTAAAGCGAAAACTTTAGACTCTAAGGTTGACCTCCATAATTCA
>NW_021556153.1:0-673 GCF_001605985.2 Dendrobium catenatum
AAATAATGCCCTTTCAAAATGAACCGAATTAATAACCTATTAATAACAAAAAAAACGTATGTACGAATTTTATTGCATTAAATTTAAACGGCTCTTCATATTTTTTTTATTGCATTAAACGTAGTATTAAACCATTCATTTTATTGCATTAAATTTTTTTTATTACTTTCTTATTATAATTATTATTGTATTCTCTTCATTGCATTTAATTAAGAGAAAAGCAATGGATATTACATAATTCACAAAACGGCTCTTAAGATAATTTATCACATTAAATACTATTAAGTAATGAATTTTAACAGCTTTTTTTGTTCGGGACTCTTCAACTTGCCCAACATTTGACAACCCTTCATATTCCATATAAGGTGTATAGAATGCTTCACAAATTAACATATGCCAAGCCCCTCCATTTTCGTTGATGATATATTCTCAACGAGTTCAAACAGTGATTACACCCCAGCTTTCATTGAGTCAAAGCAGGTAGCTTAGGATAGTAGCTGCTTGCGAGATTTCTTTTGAATTTTAGGTTCTTTGTTTTAACTTCCAAATTCTTCTTTCTTTTTATTACTTCTTTTTCAATTTGATTTTGAGATCTTTGCTTTAGTTTTTTAGTTTTTTTTTTATTACCACTTTTTCAATTTGATTTCAAATTGTGATAATAAGATTTTTTTTT
>NW_021556154.1:0-394 GCF_001605985.2 Dendrobium catenatum
AGAGAGCTAGTGAGAGCAAGTTAGAGAAAGAACAAGAAAGAGCAAGAGAGAGCAAGAGAGAGATAGAGATAGAGCGAGAGAGAGAGAGAGAGAGGGAGAGAGATAGAGAGATAGAGAGGGAGAGAGAGAGAGTGAGGGTGATTGAGAGGGAGAGAGGGAGGGAGACAGAGAGAAAGGGAGAGAGGGAGGGAGACAGAGAGAAAGGGAGAGAGGGAGGGAGACAGACAGAGATAGAGAGAGAGACCGAGAAAGCAAGAAAGGGAAAGGGAGTGCAAGAGAGAGAGAGAGGGAGAGAGTGAGAGAAAGAGATAGAGCAAGAGGGCGAGAGGGATAGAGAGAGAGGGAGAGAGAGATAGAGAGAGAGGGATAGAGTGAGAGAGAGAGGGATATAGTG
>NW_021556155.1:0-322 GCF_001605985.2 Dendrobium catenatum
ATAAAAATCATTGTGAGTTAGTTGAAAAGCTTGATGCTTTAAAAGTCGCACACACATCACTTGAATCTAATTTTAAGAAGTCTAAGGAGATAGAAAAAAATTTGAGGATTGAAAATGAAGTTTTGAAAAGCACTAATGTGAAGATTCAAAATGATTTAGAAGCATGTAAGAAAACTAAGATGACATCTACTTTTGATCAATTTCTAAAACCTAGGAAGAGGAATTATAACGCAAACCACTTAAGAAATCCCTTTCCTGGAGTTAGATGTTTTTCATGTGACATGTTAGGACACATATCACACACTTGCACAATTCACCATAG
>NW_021556156.1:0-200 GCF_001605985.2 Dendrobium catenatum
AATCGTGCATCGTTTGTTGGACATTTGAAGACCTTAGTGATGTCGGAATCCGGCGATCTTAGGCTCGTTGGATTCGTCTCGTTGAGCCCTTCTATTCGACTATAAGCTCGTTAAAATCATAGACCGTTTGGTAACTCAAATTGCAGTATGCGCTTTCCAACAGCACTTCGGGTGCTTGATTTGGGCTCATTTGGGCTCGG
>NW_021556157.1:0-237 GCF_001605985.2 Dendrobium catenatum
ATGGATTTTGCTATGGGTTTTCCTCGATCAAGGCAAGAGCACGATGCCATTTGGGTGATTGTGGATCGATTGACGAAGTCTGCTCATTTTCTTCCGATCAGGCAGACCGATCCGATGGATAAGTTGGCACATGTATATATGAAAGAGATTGTCAGATTACACGGTGTGCCTAAGGTAATTGTTTCTGATCGAGATGGACAGTTTACTTCCAGACTTTGGAAGGGTATTCAGCAATGT
>NW_021556158.1:0-1215 GCF_001605985.2 Dendrobium catenatum
GGGTGCCTCTGGGGAGTGGATGTAGGTCTGGTTTAGATCGAACCACTATAAATCATTTTTCTTTTTATTTTACTGCTTTATATTTTTCTGCATCTAATTTTGAGTTTTAAAAAATTGTGGTTGAAAAACTTTTTATAAAAATTCATTAAAGTTTAATTTATGTTAAATTTATCAAAAGAGGGAAAAATTTTAAATACCAATTCACCCCCCCCCCTCTTGGTAGCTTTGGGACATTAACTTAGGTTTAACAACCTATTCACTAGACTCAACACCAGCAAGTATATCAACCCGTTCACGTTGGGTGGAATATTCATATCTTTGTGAATTTGGAGGCTTAATATTTTCCTGACAAACTAATCTCTTTGACATCAGCGTACATAATGAGAAACTTATTAGTAGCTTGGCATAATAGAACTTCATAGACCTCATCATCCTGAACATGTGAAGCACAAACTCATTTCCCACAAGTACACAATAGACTAAGTTCATATAATACTTTAAAGTATCATACATCAAGGCTTTGAGAATCCTTAACTTAAGCTGCTATAAGTTAATATTTTTTTACACTTACACGGGATGATTTCTACCCCCATAATAAGTAGGCACATAATTGGCACCCACTTGCAACTCACCACAATAACTTGAAATTAACTAATTATGAAACAATTACTTGAAACCCAAAAGTAATTACATCATTACCAAAAAACTACAAAATCTTAAATTTGTATAACGTTACCATATAATTACTTCAGTCCAAATTTAGTTCAAGAAAAAAATACTCATACATTCATGGTAATATACAAAATAAAACATGCATTTCTCCAATATAAAAGAAATTAGGTTTTCGTTCCAACAACTTATTCATGGAAACACAACCAAAAAAACTCACACATTTCTCATCAAATTTAACTTGTATACCATCTTCCCTTACCACATCACAAAAACCACACACAAAAATCAACAGAGAAACTTAAAATGTTTAAATCACTACTTCTCTCCTATATTAGACATTTCTAAGAAAAATAACTACTTAAGATCAACACTCTAACCTAATTTAGCAAAAACATTTAGAAAAATCCTTACCTCAACACTTAAACTAGCTCAGAATGGAAGATCCAAGATGCTCGCGAATGGGAATAGCAAACAATGGGTGAGGAAGAAAACGTTAGGAAGAAAGGGAAAGTTTTTCATTTAGCAAGGCGAAGTTCCCCATTT
>NW_021556159.1:0-346 GCF_001605985.2 Dendrobium catenatum
ATTTAAATTTGTTGAATATACGAGGGATTACATACACACACCGCATTATTATAATTATATTACATATTTAATATCTAAAACTTAAATATTATATTTTTACCACTCAAACACTAATTTAACAATATAAATACTACCCAGTCTCCACCAACCCTCATTGCGTTTTTTCTTCCCGCTGAAATTCTCTTCTCCTGTGTGCTTTCCTTTGCAGTCAGCACCTGATCTTTCCGTCATAGATTTCTCTCGCGCATCATAATTTTGGAGTACTCAGCTAATCATATGAACTCAGCTAGTCATGGCTCTCTCTTTCTCATTCTTGTATTTTCGATAGTCCTCTTACTAAGCTTTA
>NW_021556160.1:0-1274 GCF_001605985.2 Dendrobium catenatum
GTTCCAGAATATTAGTTAAAGAATGGCTCGTCCTTTGCCAATCCATAGCTATGATTTCAACCACCCAGTAACCTAATTTAACTTCCAGGTTTCAGCATTTTGCTAAATAGCTGACATGCACGAGCCAATCAAGCCAGCCTCTACACGAAATTGCATTCGAAAGCAATTATCGTAAGTCATTTACATAGATTCCATATATTTAAATAGATTTTAACATCTTTTCCATGCAATAGTAATTTGTAAACAATTCTTTTGAATTGATTAATAGCAAATTAAAGCAGTTGATTAGCAGTGTACTTGAGCACATTCAATTGGCCCAAAATGATTGATAAAATGTCAAAATATACTAAACCGTATCAAGATAGAACGCAAAATCATACCGAATTAGCAACACAATGCTCCTTAGCCTTCTCAATCACCCTAGCAGCTATTCTTTTCAAATCTAACTCTACAGAAGGAAGGACATCAGCAACTCCTGCATACATAACAATAATAATAATAACACGCCTTATCCAACTTTCTATCTCATAAATCATAATAAAAATTTTGAAAATAAGTCTCTACTCATTTGAGTTGCTAATTCAGATAAAGAAAGAATACTATAAAGAGCGTTAAGTGGATGGATGCTAGTTGCATAATAGATAATCAAAAAGCAAATTATTGAACTAATTTCATAAATCCTAAACATGTCATTTAGCTGATCTTGGCAGTTATGACTAGAAGAAGTTGACTGGTTTTTTGGCGAATAAGGTGGAAAGGACCCTGTAATTTTAGCAAAAATTCGAGGACTTCTTTAGCTCAGAACAATTTTAACAAAAACAGCATATATCATAAAAAAATTACTCATACTATGATCTTTTAGATAAAAAGTAATAGAAAACCATTAACAAATAAGTAATGAATACTATAAAGGCAGTCTCGATCTTCATATGAGACAATTGAGAAGATCACTGTAGCAGCACTGAAACAAAACTATCATATCCACAGCCAGACCACACATATTCTAAACATCTACGAGAAGACAAAAAAAAAACAAATTATAAAAAATAAAATAAACGCATTAAACCAAAAAAAATACCGGGGCCTCCTATGGCGATGACCGAGGTAGAGAACGGCTTGGCGTGGATAATGACCAGCTTATAACCAGCAGCACCCCCGCCGGCGAAGAAGTGGCCGAGGATCCACTGAAGCGCGTAGAAACTGTGCTCGCTGTCGTCGATTCCGACCACAATCGTCCCTCTTTTCAGCTCTCCGGACACTTCAGGCGCTTCCTC
>NW_021556161.1:0-251 GCF_001605985.2 Dendrobium catenatum
ATCCTATTTTTCTGTTATTATTAACGGCAAAAGTACTAGTTTTTTTAAATCTCCTCATGTCTTATGACAAGGTGATCTTATTTCCTCTGCCCTTTTCATTATAGCTTCTAAGTATTTATCTAGAGGCCTTGCTAAACTCTTTAAAAATCACCCTAGCCTTTACTTTAGATCCTAATGTGGTTATCCTATTTCTCACTTATTTTTTCCAAATGATTTTTTTTATTTTTATGAATACTTCTTTAAATAGAATC
>NW_021556162.1:0-248 GCF_001605985.2 Dendrobium catenatum
CCCCGTTAGAGTGTAAGCGTATTAGATTTGACTTATGTTAAAAAGGTAGAGGTTGAACTAAAAGACATGGTTAGAAAATATTAGAAATTAAATTTTTATTAGATTTAATTAGTAATTTTATTCTTAACATGACACAATTAAAAAAAAAATTCAAGTATCCGAGCGCACATAGTTGGATAAAGATTTGGTGATGTTGTTGTTATATGATTTTATTGCTTTTTTTCAAGCATTTTTATGATGAGAGTTTT
>NW_021556163.1:0-236 GCF_001605985.2 Dendrobium catenatum
TACATTCGGACCACTGGAATGTCAACCAGCTTATGCTAAATTCTTCTTTTTGGCATCCCCCTCCACCCGGAGGGATCAAAATTAACATAGATGCTTCTCTTCATTGTTCATACAAAGCTGGAATAGGAGGTATCATAAGAGATTATAAAGGAAGAATGCTCTTAGCATATGGACTCCATCTATTGCATTGGGATATTGTCAAACTGGAATGGATGGCAGTTCGGTCAATAAGCAAT
>NW_021556164.1:0-1010 GCF_001605985.2 Dendrobium catenatum
GGGCTTGCGCTCGTAGGAGATTTGGAACCCCACACACATGATTTAAAAATTAATCTTTTTAAAAAACCCTCTTAGATTTCTTTGGGAAAAATAAAAAATGATTGTCGTTATCATATTAGAAGAATTATCATTGAAAGGTGATACCACCCTTTGGGGAGATACATCCTTCTTTGATAAGGCTTTGGATATGAATTCAGAAATCTTACTCCTTGAGTATCATAACTAGATTATTTAGTTGAACTCTACCTCATCCCCTCGGAGCCGTGTCTAGTTCTCTTTAGAATCTAGCTGTGATATTCAAGACGAATTACATAATTCTAAGCCTGAACACAGTTGTGAAATTTTATTTTCGCCTTTCGGGGTGATATACTTTTCCGAGCGAGTTGATTCGACTTCTAGAATTAGAATTAAATATCAATTTCAAAATTCCCAAAGAAAACTAATATTTTCAAAACCTGTTTTCAAAATTCCACCAACAGAAAATGGCATGCCCGGTGGGACAAATCTCTCTCTCCATCTTTAATAAGAACGAAATTTTGTTTCATCGGTAGTCTTAACTACCTTCCTTCTGTTGGTCCCTCAACCCATTTCTTCCTTGGGAGAGTGTGGTCAACATCTAAAAAAAAAAAAAACAATTTTAAAACATTAAAAGAGAGGTTCTACCTCCCAAAATTTTGTCATTTGCTAACTTAATCGTCCTGATTTTGATCTTCTGCCCTGGGATTTCCTATGAGGAGACAATGTCAAATCAGGTCTTCAAATATTCTTTAAAATTTTGATTAACAAATATCACATTTAATATACCTTTGCTTCCAAGTCGAAAGGATTCTGAAATTTTTTTACTTTAAGAAAAGTTCGAAGTATTTTAGTCTTAATCCCTTTACTCCCCTTTAACTTTCAGGAGTAAGGAGGGTTATACTATCTAATTTACTTAGGCTTTTTCTTACAATTCCATAAGCCTTCGGGCAAGGGAAAACTCTGTCCGTTGTGTTTTGGATTTCGTAGAAAAA
>NW_021556165.1:0-245 GCF_001605985.2 Dendrobium catenatum
TTCCACTTTTAGTGCAATATTCTTCTTCATTCGTGGTTCACCTGCATCAATCTTTCTTTAACTTACTCCTTGCTTATAAGCAATGAGTGAACCAAGAAGATTGTCAATAGAATAAATATTTAGATCTTTAGACTTTGTAATTACAATTATTTTAGTATCGTAAGCAGTAGGTAAACAACGAAGAATCTTATTAACCATTTCAGCATTTGTTAATTCCCTACCAAGTGCATGCAAAAAAGTGATAA
>NW_021556166.1:0-414 GCF_001605985.2 Dendrobium catenatum
GACGTGGCGATGAATACAATACGCGAGTTGCAGGAATTCGCAGCTCACGCATAACCCAAGAACTCCTTGGGAGGGGATCACCACCTGAAATCCTTCAGGATACAGACACCCAAAATAATAGAGTAAAACTCGAATATTATTATATCTAAAAATCTCCCCTATTACAAACATTGCTACCTATTTATAGACAAAGGTAGTTATCTATCAGGCTACACACAACATAAGCAAGCACCAATCCTATTTAGCCATATAAGCTACCAAATAGAATGAAACTATAGCCTGAAGTTAAAACAATAAACAGCTCAGCTCCGGTGTCAGGTGGCCTAGCCATTTGTGGTTAAAAGTGGTTGTGATGGTGGATATTTTTTGTGCATTACAAAATTAGTTTCCTGAAGTGGAGCATTGTCTTAGGTC
>NW_021556167.1:0-343 GCF_001605985.2 Dendrobium catenatum
TGTTTTTTGTTATGCCATTTATCTCACTTGGAAAGAGGGAAATGAATTAGTTCATGGTAAGAAGGAAAGAAGCTCAATTTTCATTGCAGCTGAGGCTATCACCTATGTTGGAGCTTCTAAATCTACCAATTATTCATCTATGGGCCCGTTGAGTACTAATCAGCTTATGCTGTTAGAAGACCGTTGGTACTCTCCTCCACCCAATTGGATCAAGATAAATGTTGATGCAGCTTTATATTCTTCTTATAAAGGCGGTATAGGAGGAGTTGTAAGAGATAACAAAGGTCGGTTAATTGCAGCTTTCGAAATTCCTCACATGCACTGGGATATTACTTATCTGGAA
>NW_021556168.1:0-203 GCF_001605985.2 Dendrobium catenatum
GCTCCTATCTATCGCATCATATGTCTTCTAATGTCAGCGAGTGTGGTGTTTTCATCATCGAGAGGATTCCTCTCTACTTCTTCCACTTCGTCCTCTCATTGGGAATGACCTCCTCCGCTAGTGGTGGACCCAGCTTCATGGAGATGCCAATGTGCTTGCCTAGGTGGAGGTTGCCAAATGTCATCGCCTTCACCATTTTCATA
>NW_021556169.1:0-334 GCF_001605985.2 Dendrobium catenatum
TCGTAAGCTAAAACTTACTCGTCTTCTTCATGTTCCCTCCTTGTCACACAATCTTCTATCCATATCGAAACTTGTCACTGACAATTTCTGCTCTATTTCTTTTGATCCCGGTGGTTTCATCATCAAGGATCTTCGGGATGACTCCATCATCCATCGTGGCCATAATCACAGTGGCATCTACCCCATCAAAGCGCAATTCAGTCCACCTCAAGCTGCTCTTCATACAACCATCACTCCAACTGCTATCTGGCATGCTCGGCTTGGTCATGCCCATTCTCGAGCAATGGCAATTTTATCCAAACTTATTCCAGAATTACAAACTAGCTCTTCTTCT
>NW_021556170.1:0-307 GCF_001605985.2 Dendrobium catenatum
TTTTGAGATTATTAGATTTTCTGACTCTGATTTTGCAAGATGCAAGGTGGATAGGAAGAGCACTTCAGGAACATGTCAATTCATTGGACAGACTTTGGTTTCTTGGTCTAGTAGGAAGCAAAACTCTGTTGCTCTTTCCACTGTTGAAGCTGAGTACATCGCTCTTGGAAGTTGTGTGGCCCAAGTCCTTTGGTTGAAACAACATTTATTGGATTTAGGATTACCTATAGGCACCATCTCAATCTTTTGTGACAACACTAGTGCCATATCCATCTCTAAGAATCCTATTCAACATTCAAGGACTAAG
>NW_021556171.1:0-368 GCF_001605985.2 Dendrobium catenatum
ACAACGAGTAAAAAAGCAGGAAATGCTATCATCATACGGTATTTGCTAAACATACAAATTATGTTGTTATGTTATATTTAATTTTTGTTTGGGACTGTTTATGTTTTTTCTTAAGTTTCATTCTCAATTAAAATTTTAACAATTAAAAAAAAATTAAAGAGAAAATTTTAAAATAATGATAAAAAAAACTGCATTTCAAATACATTATTTTTATTAACTATTTTTTTATCATAAAAATAATGGAAAAGCTAACCAGGTCGGGTTAGGGTAAACCCATTTGAAACCGGGTCAGTTCCGGGTCCGACCCGAACCCGACCCGTGACCCGAAATAGTCACCCCTACTTGTAGGAAATTGAAATTATAATTTT
>NW_021556172.1:0-327 GCF_001605985.2 Dendrobium catenatum
TCAAAAATATTAAATTTTACTTTCAGTAGGATAAATTGTGCATTTGAATTAAGCAGTAGTAATTTAATTGTAATTAAGCATAACACTTTCTCATAAGATTGATACTTACTTTATTACTTTATTACTGGATCGGTATGTATACTTGCGTATTTTAGTAGACTTTCATTATTTTTGTATCAAAAAAAATATAAGCATATTCCAATATAACACAATAACATACATCAAGCTCCATAATAACCCACAATCCCCATCAGAGATCCCATCCACATTTTGTACTGGCTCATCGTTAGAGAATGAGTAATTGATGAGAATAGTAATAATCGAGAC
>NW_021556173.1:0-1310 GCF_001605985.2 Dendrobium catenatum
ACAATTCACCCCCCCTCTTGTCGTTCAGTAACTTCAGTATACTCCTTCTCCTGTCGGGGTTCCCATCGCGGTAATGGAGGCCTAGGAGGTAGATCATTCTGCCTTTACTTTTTATGCTGTGAGAATGAATTGTCCAACCCAGGTGCACCTTTGCGCTTCCCATTGATTTGCTCAAATTGCTTTCTGTGAGCATTTATAGCTTCATCTGCAGAAATTTGTGCCTCTACGCGATGGATCAGGTCAGCATATGAATGAAAAGTGTCACTCATGAGTGTTGAATAGAAGGGGCCAGGACGAAGACCTCTAAGAAAGACCCCTATGAGTAATTCAGGGTCTACTCCTGGAATCTGTCGAGCCTCGATGGAAAACCGCTGAAAATACTCCTTCAACGTTTCTCCCTCATTTTGGCGGATCCCGGAGAGGTGCGAAGAATCCTTAGTAATTCTTCGATTAGCCATAAACTGTTCAGTGAATAGTTTGGCTAATTTGATGAATGAAGGGATCGTTCTTGACGGAAGAGAATAGAACCACGTTCGAGCTTGTCCTTTAAGGGTGGCAGGAAAAACTTGGCAAAGGAGTGCGTCTGACACTCGTTGAATATGCATGATGGTTATGTAGTAGTTGATATTCTCATACGGGTCGGTCATCCCATCATAGGACTGAACGTTTGGCACTTTTAATCCGACTGAAATGGGGTAATAAAGACTGGCTTCAGTTAGAGGTGATGACTCCTAGAAGTTCCTCTGTCAGAGAGCATGCCTCACATCTCCTCGGGGGAACTCTTCCTGTACCAATCTTCGCAGTTTGTGACGCAGGACATTGTGAGGGAGTTCCGTAATGTGTGGTTGGGCAGAGCCTTCTAGGAGATCCGAAAGAATGTGAGGCTGCCGAGTAGAGGGGGAAGGATGTATTGAACTCACTGTATCAGCAAGTTCATCATCCTGTCGTGATTGAGGATGTCTCCTAGGTGGAGGAAGATGAATCTCTTCTTGAAGATGCTCGAATTAAACATCTTCAACCCTTGGTGGATCCCGAGGGAGAAGGACCTCCTCCAATGTTGGCTGTCAATCATCTTGCAGGAGTTGAAGGATCTCATTCTGAGATTCTTCCATCTTCAGGATTATTTCTTCTAAAGAAGGTCCCGAGGTCCCTTCTCCGATAGCATTCTACCCCCTACAATGAAAAGAGGCAGACATCGGGTGTCTGTGATTTGCAGACAGATTTTTGGATTGGTGGGAGTTGGAGCGGGAAGCTCCAATGATGCGACTGCTATGCATGTTGACCATTGTAACAATACTTGAAGTTGTGGG
>NW_021556174.1:0-2973 GCF_001605985.2 Dendrobium catenatum
CTTCCTCTCTACAAAATCAACTTCTTTTTCTTTTAAGTATTCGACAGTAGTTCCTGTGACTACTGGAGAGGAAAACAACTCAACATCCTCCTGCGAAGCGTCCAGGTCAACCCTCCACGTCCGGGCCTGGGCTATCGTAGTCAGCCGTTGAGAAAGACGAAAAGGCTTGTTAATCAACTTTTTAAGTGCCCGGGACAAAGCAATGTTCCAACCATCTTCAAAAAGACAAAAAGAGTTAAGAGGATTACCTAAAATGGTTTTAATTGAAGCCTTTTATGGATCAACCAAGTATTCCTTAGGTATTACGATGTTACCTTGGGTGTAGTTCCTCTCAAGCCAATCTTTGAACATAACACAGTCCTCAAGAGGGTGACTAAGTATCCTGTGGTACGGGCAATACTTGGGATCGTCTTTCTT
Source organism: Dendrobium catenatum (assembly GCF_001605985.2). NCBI lineage: Eukaryota > Viridiplantae > Streptophyta > Magnoliopsida > Asparagales > Orchidaceae > Dendrobium > Dendrobium catenatum. Next base: position 418 of record NW_021556174.1, read on the forward strand.
GCTCTCATCCTCAGGCCTCCTGGCCTCTGGCAACTGAAAATCTGGTTTCTTTAACAGACTCCTAAAAATCTTCTTAACTGCTTCCCTCTTAAAAGGATATGGTTTTTCCAATCACTCTCTAAAAGGGACATAATTAGGATCTCTGGTGTACTGGGGAGTAACTTGAAAGGGCTGTCTCTGAACTGGCTGTGGTGGCGGTGGTGGAGGAATACTGGGCTGACTAGTCATTGGCCTTTTTCCCTTGTCAACTGCCGACACTACTACCTTCTTCTCAAAAGTCTTAACCAATCTAGGACCCTTCTTGTCTTCAGACTGCTCTCGTAGGAATGACATCTTATAAGCCTCTTCCTGCAAATTGCTAACCTTTTTAAGATGTTTTTCAAAAGTTTTAATAGTGAAACCCTTCAGGAGAAAAGCAACAGGGCCGTGGATATTCTTAAGAAGGATCTCCACCGCATGTTGCTCTTGCAACTGGGGTTCACACTTCATCGAGAGGTTTCGCCACCTCAAGATGTACTCAACCAGAGACTCTCCCGGCTTTTGTTTCTCAACAACAAGATCGCCCACAGTAGTTCGTTGTTGCGCTCCAGAAAATCTTTTAAGGAAAAGGTTTTCTAGCTCGCTAAAAGTTTTAACTGAACCATTGGGCAGATCGCCGTACCATTCAAAAGCGATACCGGATAGACTACTTACAAATTGGAGAAATAGTAGAGCATCTGTCCCTCCCGCATTGCAACAACTTGCTCTTAAGTGGGCTAGATGCTGTCTCGAGTTTTCTATTCCAGTGAAAATTTTAAAAGTTGGTGGCACGAAGCCTTTCGGATAAGGAACTGAATCATATTCTTCGGGGTAGGGTCTACCCTTTGGAATAGATACGGTTCCTTGAGAAAAGGCTAAGGCCTCCCTTACCTGGTTCTCAATCAGTTGCTTAATGTCTTTCTGGGGCAGAGTTGAAGGAACATGGGGAACTGTAGGTGCTGCTGAAGATGCCTCTGATAGGCAAGGAGGAATCACTGGTGTCGACTCAGGAGGTTTGGGACCAGATTCTATCTTTTTAACCCTCTCTGTAACTCTCGAGCCGTTTGTTGAATCTTAAGTGTATCCGGCTCTGACTCAAATGTTTCTTGCATTTCTCTGACTTGTGACATCATAGTTGTCAACTGGTTTTCCAAATCTTTAATATGTTCTTCACCCCTAGCCCCTAGCCCTTACAGACTCATCTGAATCGGACCCGACAACCTGTGGGTCATCATCTTTAACAAGCCGGCGTCTTCCAAGTTCGACCTCCTTGTTGGAACCTCTAGTTTCGACCATGGAGACACTACCAATATAGTCGTCTTGCTCTCCAAGGAGGTCATCCAGGTCTGGGTCAAAAGAAGCCATTCCCTCTTTATTAAGCAGAATGTTTCTTATCTCTTGTACTACCTCCTCGACTGGTCTATCCCCAATTGACTTAGGATCGAGGGGTAAGTATCCCTTGTATTCAGCCATGTCAAACAACTCTTCAGAATCCAGGAGGGCAATGATTTCTGTAAGTTTTGGGTTAGGATCTGATTGTGACTCTGTAGCCAGCTCTTCTTCTATCTCAAGATCTAGGTCAATTCCTTCCTTCCCGACTGTCCCAAGATTGGTAGTCGGAGAAGTGGAATTCTCTACAGGGAGAGGGATATATACCTCTTGAGGTGAAGGAGGAGCCTGTAGGGAAATAGCTCCTACATCAGGTAGGGTAAGGTCCTCAGACTCCTGTGTAGGAAGCCTAGGAATGACACATGGATCTAAACTATCAACCACTGGATCATCAACTGGAATCATTACTGAATCAGGAACTGGACTGACTGTAAGAGAACTATCTACTGTAACAACTAGGGTACTGGATTGATCATCCATCGACTCAATCAAAACTGGGGGAGGTCTAGCTGAGATTCGTTGGAATTGGAGAATGAATTTAGAGGTTCTTGGAGGTGGTGGTAAATCCTCCGACTTAGTCCTTTTCGGAACAAAATTCTTCTCAGGGGATTTGGGCCTCTTGCCCTTGATGTCCGGATGTTTTAAAATCTCATTCCCCTTTTGTTTGACAACTACTAAAGCCAACCTTACAGCTTTGGAAGGGGGTGCCGGGGGTCTACCAACAGAATGGTGGCCTCTCTCGGACCCAGTCAACATAATACCCTCCGTCTTGGAAGAAGGAGGGTGTGGCGCCCAATGGTATCCATCAACTAGTACTGAAGTGGCTGGCTGTCTGACATACTTCTTATTTCTCCTAACAGGTTGTGGAGTCAAATTCTTTGCCTCAGACGCCTCTTCTTTCAATACTTCTTTTTGGAAGCGATGAGAGATCACTCCCTTTAACTGTTTCAGGTATTGCTCTTTTGTTTGCCCAGATTGTGCAGCACAGGTATGGATTATATTTCTCAAAGCCCTTGTTTTCTGCAGATGCTTTTCTCTTGAGGTCTTTTTAGTCGAGTAGTCGACCGGGCATGGTGGGGAACGAGCTATCCTAGCTATCCTTTCCTCCCCTCGAGCAGAAGCTAAGGGGTAGAAGCGGCTCCCTTTTAG
>NW_021556175.1:0-288 GCF_001605985.2 Dendrobium catenatum
TCAACCGTGCAAAACTCAATCTCCTACTTGTGTTCGGTCTTAAGCCACACGAGACTCCTGCACCTGGCCTCAGATCTTCTGCTGCATTACCCAACGTGGATCCATCTTTCGATCAAGAAACCCACTTCAGCTCCTTCACGTCCGGCTTCACTGCCTACAAAATAGCAGCCCATGCAACAAAGCCACCATCCATGATCTCGCTTCTTGCCGCGTACTCACGTGATCAAGCCAAGCTCTTTTGTCTGGATTCCATGGAAGTCCCAAGTCCGGCAAGACAATCGAGATTCT
>NW_021556176.1:0-340 GCF_001605985.2 Dendrobium catenatum
TCTTGGGTGAGTTTGGCCAACTCAATTAAGACATGTGAAAAGAGAGGTGAGTGTAGGAAACCTCCCTTTTGGTCAGGCTTTGACATTTTGCCTCCAAGTTAATTGGTAGAGCGAAAGAGTCAAGCCAAATCCTTTAGTATATGTTGCAAACTTGCATGCGAATAAACATCTAGCGTGCTAAGTTTCTCAATTTACAAAAGATCCTTCAACTTCAAAATTAAGATTTCCATCCTCTAGCAAATTTCGATCTCTTTCAAATCTTAATTGATCCATATATTCTATCATTACATATGAAATTATAACTCATATGATTTAGTATGTTTGATAGAATATAGACTTT
>NW_021556177.1:0-207 GCF_001605985.2 Dendrobium catenatum
GACAGCAATTTAGAATGACTAAGGAGTTCTTGGCAGCTGTTGGGGGCCTTCCTATTGAAGGTGTGGTGCAGGGGAGCTTGCTGAACTATGTGGACAGCAACTTTGGATAGCAGTTTGGCAGCTCCTGAGTGGTAGACAGCAAGTGAACTTGACTTGGACTCCTTGGACATCAATCGGAAGGCCCTGGACAGCAGCTTTCTAGGTCCT
>NW_021556178.1:0-279 GCF_001605985.2 Dendrobium catenatum
GGAACCCAACTCCTTTTGCTTCCTCCTGAAGTAGGCAAAGAACCTCGATTGATTGCTGAAGCTTACCTCTCCCAATCCTTCTAAGGATAAGAGACTCTAGTGGAAGAAGAAGTGGAACAATGCTTGGAGAAACTCTTGTGAATCTCTCTCATAAGCTCCCCCTCACAAGATCCTCTATCTCTCCCCCTCTCTCTTTCTCTCCTCTAGGCTTTCTCAGGTTAAGGAAGTAGCAAAACATTGTTCAAAATGTTGAACAATAGCTCTTAAATTGAAGATCTT
>NW_021556179.1:0-250 GCF_001605985.2 Dendrobium catenatum
GCTTCAATGGCTGTCAAAGACACTTACCAAGTGCCTTGATAAAGCTTAAATAGAGGGCTTTAAAAAACCCTAAAAATTAATCTTTGTGGCAAAAATCATCCAGGATGAACGCAAGATCGTCCCGTGTGATGTGCTTAAAAAGAGAGTTTAAAAAAAATCCTAAAACTCAATTCCAGCACCAAATATTATTAAGATGATCTCAGGATCGTCTCGTATGATGTGCTTAAAAAGAGGGCTTCAAAAAATCCTA
>NW_021556180.1:0-327 GCF_001605985.2 Dendrobium catenatum
ATGCTGTGATTACTTACAACCCACATAATATAATTTCATAGAATGGGATTTAGTGCATTTTGCATAGACATATCTGGAGGTCTTGGAGTAATGTTTGAGTTTCCTCTAGTGCAATATAGAGGTTCTAGATTTTTATTTTTTAATTTTTTTAATTTTTTATTTTTTATAGATGTTTTATATTTAAATCACGGGAACAACAAATTTAGGGAAGGCTGCTTATATCAACACACTCTTCTCCCAAACTTTACGTTACTGGGATCTCGATGTATACACCCTTTTATATCTATATTACCTCTTCTAGGAGCTGTTTATGCCTCATTGCATGTG
>NW_021556181.1:0-215 GCF_001605985.2 Dendrobium catenatum
AAGAAGGGAAAAAAGAAGTTTCAAAGAGCTTTCTGGGTAGACTCAGCTTCAGACTCATCTGAGACTAAAAAAGAAGAAGAAGTTACCAATCTTTACTTGATGGCAGACAATATAGATCACTCAGATCAAGAAGAGGTATGTGACTTAACCTATGATGAATTATTTGAAGTTTCTGATTACATGCATGATGCATATAGAAAAATGAAAAAGATGCA
>NW_021556182.1:0-755 GCF_001605985.2 Dendrobium catenatum
CACACAATTACTCTTTCACTTACTCTTGAAAAATCATGTAGAAAAATATTTTTTATGTTAGTTTCTAAGGTCCTTTTATATAAAAGACACGAAAAACAATCAAGAAAATAGAAAATTTCCATTTTGAGCATATACGATCGTACTATACGATTATATTTTCGCACATATGAACAATTCAAAAACTGTTGTGTACGAATCATTATGAATCTGTATGAAATAAATTTTTACATGATGATCTTCCAGCACAAACCAAGTTCATACTGTACGAACGGTGAGAAAATTTTTAATCTTCATCGAGACGTAATGGTACCCCACATTTTTATACTTTTGATGTTGTCTGTAATAACATCAGATCATACATATCGCATTCAAAAAAGTTTATTCATCGGGATGAATAGGGACCAGTCAAATTTATACTTTGGATGTTGTATGTACAAACAAGCAATCGTATAGTACGATCATTTTAGAAAAATTTGGGATTCCAGTCCAATTCGTACTATGGACTTAGTCTGTACGAAAAAGACTTTGTACAATACGATCAGTACTTAGAAAAATATTTTACTTGTGTTTGTTTTACTGCTCGTAGGAGAGTATACTTGAACAAATTGTCTCTTATGAAGTGAATTCATATAGTACAATTAGTTTAAAAAAAATTAAATTTAAATCACTAGCCTAGTGTTTGTGTGTATTGTTACTCAATTATAATCACACACTCTCGAAGTCAATAAAATAAAAAATACATACTTCATTTACAA
>NW_021556183.1:0-209 GCF_001605985.2 Dendrobium catenatum
ACTATGTAGCAATCTACAAACTTAACCTGTTCATGAATTCCACAATCATTTTTTTTCTTTTTTAAATCTGGTATTAAAATTGACAAACTAATAAGCGACAAACTTTTGAACCTTTCTAAGCATGACCAATGCTATCGAAGAGCTATGCACATATCAAAGCACAAGCTAGTTTGATGTAGGCAAAAAATCTGGGGGACCCTGATTTCTTG
>NW_021556184.1:0-203 GCF_001605985.2 Dendrobium catenatum
TTTTTATTTTTTATCTTTTCTTGAATATTTTGATTCCACCACCAACTATTTTTACTATTATGAGTTTTTCCCTTTAATACTTTCAATACATCTTTTATAATATTTTTAATATCACTAGCTATTTTTTCCCACATAATATTAGCTTCCTCATGCACAGATAAAATCTTAAGATCTAGTATCTAACTCTTAAAAATATTTTTATT
>NW_021556185.1:0-253 GCF_001605985.2 Dendrobium catenatum
TTGAATAGGTATTTTTATTAGTTTTAAGTGTTATGTGTGTAAAAATCCCAATTTTTAATTGGCTTATCCCGAAATTATTAATCCAGTTTCTTAAGAAATTAAAATTTCATACTCCGGTTTCTTTTTAAATTAGAACCGGATAATTAAGTTTTAAATTTGTTCCTTTTTAAATTATTTTATTAACATATTTTTAAAAATAATTTAAATTTAAACAGAGCTTATTTTTATAAAATGCTCAATCTTATTATATAAA
>NW_021556186.1:0-274 GCF_001605985.2 Dendrobium catenatum
ATGGTTCGTATGCGCCGGGAGAGGTTTCCGCAAGGCAGTTACTCCAAGCTTAGCCCAAGGAAGCTGGGACCATTTCCAATTCGCCACAAGATTAATGATAATGCTTACGTTATTGATCTCCCACCTGAGATCCTTACGTCGTCTACATTTAACGTAGCAGATATCTACAACTACTATCCACCGGATGAAGTCCAAATTCTTGAAAGCTCGTCGGAGTCGAGCTCTTCCGAAGCGGGGGAGGACTGATGCAGGCAATACCTATTAAGTTACTCCG
>NW_021556187.1:0-265 GCF_001605985.2 Dendrobium catenatum
AATTATAAAAATAAATTAACAAATATTATTATAATTTGAATTTGTAATTTATTTAGCCACAATTTCCAAGATCAACTAAAACAATATAAATTTAGTTCTTACATAAATGCCACGTGACATATAAATAAAAATAGAACAAAAAGTTATGATAGAAATAGAAAAATTAGAGTACTAATGAGTGAAAAAATTTCATAGTCTATTTCATTTTGATTTCTATGTATCATTTTAAACTTTTTTTTCTTACTGCGGGCTGAGGAATTCACAG
>NW_021556188.1:0-288 GCF_001605985.2 Dendrobium catenatum
TATTATTCTAATGTAGTACATTTTCCACTACCTTTTTAATACCATATCAACCATCTGATTTACATCAGACGCATGCATGAGTGGCTAAGTGGAAAGCTACAGCAAATAAAAAAAATATCTATAAGGACAACACTGGACAGTGAACTAGACAGTGAAGGAAATGCCCATTAAACATGAATTAAATGCATTCTGTCATTAATCCTAATTAATCTATTTGTAAGACATAGAAGTACTATGCAATCAAGTGTCTAAAAAAAATGCTTGGATATACAATATTTAATTACTAAT
>NW_021556189.1:0-244 GCF_001605985.2 Dendrobium catenatum
GGGGGGGGGGGGGGTGAATTGGAATTTAAAAATTTTCCCTCTTTTGATAAATTGAACCAAAATTAAACTTAAATTAATTTTTATAAAAAGTTTTTCAACCACAATTTTTAAAACACAAAATTAAATGCAGAAAATAAAAAGTAGTAAAATAAAAAGACACAAAATTTATTGTGGTTCGGTCTAAACTAGACCTACATCCACTCCCATAGGCACCCTCTGAGTATTGCACTAATACCAATAGTGT
>NW_021556190.1:0-771 GCF_001605985.2 Dendrobium catenatum
CAACCTTCCAACACATGTTGAGTGGTAAAAAAACACACACCTAACACACGTTAGGAAGATAAAGAGACTAAATATATGCCGAAAGGAAGGTTTTCTCAAAGGTCAACATATGTTAGCCCATAAGATGGTTTTATGGGGTAACATATAAAGGTTTGGAACTTGGAGAAAATTGTTATTATCTTACTTTCCACATTTTGAAGGAATTTGAATTTTGAATGATTTAAGATGGGGTTTTTTCTACATAATCCACAACACAACGGACAGAGTTTCCCCTTGTCCGAAGGCTTATGGAATTGTAAGAAAAACCCAAGTAAAGTAAATGGTCTAACCCTCCTCACTCCTAAATGTTCAAGGGGAGTAAAGGGGTTAAGACTAAAATTCTTCAAAACTTTCTTAAAGTCAAAGATTTTTTTCAAACTCCTTTCAATCTTAAAAAAAGTTGGTATATCGGATGTGACATTTGTTAATCAATTTTTTTTTTTAAAAAAAGAATGTTTAGGGACCTGATTTGACATTGTCACCTCATAGGAAATTCCAGGGCAGAAGGTCAAAATCAAGACGATTAAGTTAGCAAATAAAAAAATTTGGGAGGTAGAACCTCTCTATTAATGTTTTAAGATTATCTTTTAGATGTTGGCCACACTCCCCCAAGGAAGAAATGGGTTGAGGGACCAACGAAAGGAAGGTAATTAAGACGACTGATGAAATAAAATTTCATTTTTATTAAAGATGGAGAGAAAGATTTGTCCCACCGGGCATGCCATTTTTTGT
>NW_021556191.1:0-349 GCF_001605985.2 Dendrobium catenatum
CCAAATTCTCTTTAAGAAAATAGCACATAAGTTTATCATATAATGTAATACTTACTAGAAATGAATAAAAAATGAGGATTCATGAAAATAATCACAAATAATTGGTATATAACTAATGCTGATAATGATTAACCGTCACTAGCTTTTTGAGGAATTCCTCATAAATTTTCTATAAGAGATTCCTATTAGGGTTTTTGTCCCTGATGATATTGCAAGAACCGAGCAGCGGACCTGCTGCTTGGCAAACTACTGCTTCACCATTATAAATTTATCCTACTATGGCTCCGTTTGGGATGATTTTTTTACTGCTTCTTCAAGCAGCTTTCTAGTACTATTTTAAGAAGCAGGA
>NW_021556192.1:0-489 GCF_001605985.2 Dendrobium catenatum
CATGTTCAAATTTTCGACCCATTTATCTAATCGGGTTGGGTTAGAGTCGACCCGTTTGAACCCGGATCAGTTCTGGATCCTACCCGAACCAGACCAGTGACCCGAAATTGACACCCCTAACTGTAGTACATACCACTTGAATAACCGAGGACTACTCCCATCTCCAAGTAGTATTGGGGGAACTTATTCACACAGACAAACTGAAAGAATTTTCCTTAGCGAGCCTAAGATGATATGCTCATTAGAATCCAAGGAAATAGAATCAACTTATCATAGCATATGTTATTCACATCATACAGTCATAATAACCATTCTCAAAGGAGTTAGGTTATATTTCTCGAGGTAAACAGTCTCAAAAGATTTAGTTCAAGAAAGGTCCATGCCATCTTTTGTCCAGAATAGCCTTCTTTGAAACTCTAATCAAATTCACTAATATTAGCCAACCAAAAACTAGTAACCTCTATAATGCATGTCATTATCATTGCTTTG
>NW_021556193.1:0-297 GCF_001605985.2 Dendrobium catenatum
TTGTACTGATCGGCCAGGCTGATGTCCATATCGGCCTCGACGATAATGTCGGTAACTTGCAATTAATGTGCTCCTTTGAAGCTCTTATTTTTAAGAACTCTTGTTCAATGTTTTGTAAGAGCTTTGGCTGCTGCCTTGACCTGAGAAGGCCTTGAGGAGAGAAAGAGAGAGAGGGAGAGAGAGAGGATCTTGTGAGGGGGAGCTTGTGAGGGGATTCAGAAGGGTTGCTTCAAGGATCGCTCTGCTTCCTCTTTGTCTATAAGTTCTCATCCGTGGAAGGGTCTATAGAGGTAAGGA
>NW_021556194.1:0-284 GCF_001605985.2 Dendrobium catenatum
AAAACTCTCGATTAAGGATGTTAGATTATCTTCTCAAATGAGTTTAATACGAAGGGAAATTCTAGGCTTTCATAATCAAAGGGAGAAGACATGCTCAAGTTGGTTTAATCAATCATGCGTGGTTCAATTAACACTCGGCCGACTCGAAGAAGTGGAAACTGAAGAAAAAGAAGAGATACAGCATCTCAAGCAAGCGTGAGAGAAAGGAGGTGACGTCATCTGTGTGACGCAGATGGGTAGGATTTACAGCTTTCAGAAGAAAGGAAAGCTTACCCACCAATAAG
>NW_021556195.1:0-332 GCF_001605985.2 Dendrobium catenatum
AGATTAACCAAATCTCATAGATAAACAAAGATAGTAGTAATACTAAGAGCTCTTAATCAACAATCCACGATTTAATAATGAGAGTTTTCACCTTGGGGATCGATCACTCGGCTACATTAGGCTTTAGTGAGAGAAGATCTTCCACACTAGAATCAAGATCGCCACGAGGAAGAAGGTGCCGGGGGTCTTTGTCCACAGGGAAGGTAGCCGGAATTGGTGGAGGTGGAGGAGGGAAGGCGTCGTCTTCTTCTTCTCTTGGCTTCAAACTTCCCAAGGGGGAGCAAGGAGAGGGCCGGCCAAAGTGGGGAAGGAAAAGAGGGGAGGGGTCGGCT
>NW_021556196.1:0-358 GCF_001605985.2 Dendrobium catenatum
TATATATATATATATATATATATATGATTTTTTTTAACATGCATAAAATGTATGTGCATTTGTTTAATATGACTAGTAGATTAATATACATAAGATGACATATAAAATAAGAAATGTCCTATAGATTAAAGTAAAGTATAATTTATTGACATGCAAAGATTCATATCAAATCTACTGTATTATACTTGACATGAGTATAGGAGTGATAAAACATGTTGACAGCCAATATGGTTATTGATCATTGGCTTCCAAATTTCATTGCTTATATTGATTGAGTAGAAAATATTTAGAATAGGTTATGGTAGAGAAGAAATTTTTACATGATGGCAAGGATCCGTCGCATGAGTGCCTTCAAATT
>NW_021556197.1:0-292 GCF_001605985.2 Dendrobium catenatum
AAGCCTTTAGTCACTTCCAGACTATTAATCTTGATATGTTGATCAATAAACTGTATCTTTCTGGACTTATTCCAGCCCCTAGTGGCCTTAAGCCCAAAATGACCAAAATACCCCTATGGGGCTCAATCAGGCATTTCAAACCAATTGAACTCCAAATTGAATGCAATCACTTGCAGCAAGTTTCAAATATCAAATCAAACCTGTTCAACCCATTCCCAAGACCTGGGTCAATCTGGTTCACCAAGTCAACCCAGTTTGACCAAACAGGCCTTTAAGGGTTCAAATAGGGATT
>NW_021556198.1:0-341 GCF_001605985.2 Dendrobium catenatum
GACTTCACTTAATCTTTTATTCAAAATGTTATTCATACTTTACTCGGCATAATTTTCGCCACCTTAATTTACGCTACACGAAGATGCTGAAGGTGATGGGAATGGTATGCCTCTTGTCATTTTCTCCTTCTACTATTGCTTTGGCTTATTTTAATTCATCATTAATAATAGACTTTTTATAGAATGTCGATACGTCAGTGTCGGAGCATAAGAGTTTTTCACCTCATTTAAATATTAATGAAGAAATAAATGCGCCTCTCAAATAGTCAATCTGCTATGTATTGTGCCTTATGTTTCACCAATTCTTACAAAGAGTCTCATTAGGTTCATTACATCAAACC
>NW_021556199.1:0-348 GCF_001605985.2 Dendrobium catenatum
TATATTAAAGCAATTTTTTTTAATATTTAAAGTATCTTATAGAATAGAAATATATCCTGCTTATCCAAAACTATTAAATTGAACTTAAAATATCTTCATCCATCCAATATTTTATTTTTCATAGAAGGATAAGTCAAAGAAAATATTTTATTGGCCCGATTAAGTTCGATAAGAGGAAGGCTGCAAGAGGATGAGGAGACGGAAATGGTGGTTGGTTTAAGAAATCGGCGAGCATTGCCGTCTTGTCACAGCTCTTAACTGCGCCTTCCTTCGCAACCATTTTTGTCTCCTTCTCTTCTCTTCTCTTCTAATAGATAATATAACTAATTCATATCACATCATATCTCT
>NW_021556200.1:0-216 GCF_001605985.2 Dendrobium catenatum
TAACAAATCTATAACTTCCATAAATCTGAGTCATTTGGGCAACCATTGGCAGCTATAATTTCTTTAAAAAGGCACAGTAAAGGGTTTAATTTTCTCCTGGACCTAGAGCTGTAAAATAGGCTAAATATACGATCCACATTCATATCCATACCCATAAGATCATTAGTTCTATGTAATGAACCATTATTCTCCTTTGAACAATTATTTCGATTGCAT
>NW_021556201.1:0-326 GCF_001605985.2 Dendrobium catenatum
CAAAGGACTTTGTATATTTACTTATGCAATTGACACAAGTATTACAACCAATCATCATTGTTCTTCCTTGCTTTGCAATGTTTATTTACTTTAACTTGCCATTGGAGTGTATATCATCAACATTGGAGTTTATCTAACATGAGCTTCATTGTTCACACATTCACAATTTGACTTTAGTAATCAAAGTTACCACTTAACATTGATTATTGCTTCATGCTCACTTATTTGACATTTGATTACTGTTTGAATTTAGAATTATGTTGATTGTTGTCTCATTCAATTTCAAATTGTCTAATGCTATCTTGTAGAGTTCAAGTCTTTGTTGT
>NW_021556202.1:0-366 GCF_001605985.2 Dendrobium catenatum
GTAATAATCAGATAAATTTTTTAGTTAGTTATCATTTAACTAACATAGAAACTTCTTTTGTTACAAGCATAAAAATTTAAATCTTGTTTTTATTAAAATTAGATATGGAAAGATATTTCAAAAGAAAATTTGTAGGAGAGAGCAAAAAAAATTATGTTAGGACTACAATACACAATTTAAACAAAGTCGTGTTGAAACAAATTGAGCAACTACAAAGTAATGGAGCTTCAAAAGGTCGCGGTTTAAATCAAGAAATTAGTCTTCCGATTCAGCAATTGTTTACTTACTTTTTATTGAAAAGGATATATTTAATAGTATTGACAATGGCTTGATTGTATAATGATTTCAAAAAAATGAAGACTCGGC
>NW_021556203.1:0-472 GCF_001605985.2 Dendrobium catenatum
ATCACAGATCTTCCGAGCAAAAATCAACAAATTTTTAATTCAGGGTTGGTGTAAAACTAAATGCAGTTTTTTACACTAATGCACTACATCTCTATGAGTATAAAATTGATTAAGTTTCTGTTATACCGCCTGTCTAGCAAAAGGTTTTTTACTATAACTGCTATTTATATATATACTGTGATTGATAGCTCCATAATGATTCTTATATATATACTCCACAAAATAATACAGAAAAACACAAATTAAATTAAGCTGCAAATGCTGTTGGCCTTCAGGGTGGGCATTTAACAATAACAACTCCATTATAGGAATTTGTGATCTATTGATTTAAGGAGATAATTATATCTGTATGATTATGAATTTGAACTAAAATACCCTACGATTGGTCGCTTATCGTTTATAAAAAATATTTGATTTGCTCAAAAATCTAAATTGCAGCCTTCAACAAGTTAGTTTGGGTTGCATATGATTT
>NW_021556204.1:0-238 GCF_001605985.2 Dendrobium catenatum
ATATAAGATAAAAATAATAATTTTTTTTCAAATTTGATTCTGGGACATGACAACATTTCCCACCATACTAGCCTTCAACTTTCATAACTTAAACTTCCTCTCACCTCCTCTTTAAAAAGGTTAATATAATGCAGTAATCATATAACCTTTTAGCATTTTTAATGTCCTCACATTTTAGGTTCTAATTCCTAGATTCGATCGTGACTTCTATGAAGACCTCCAAAGGTACAAGGAAGAA
>NW_021556205.1:0-200 GCF_001605985.2 Dendrobium catenatum
ACGAAATGGATGCACTCAGTCTCAGGTTCAGGGGACCCCTTCTTCTTAATATCTTCCTTTATTATAATCATACTTGCAGGGTCAAGGACTGGAGAGGCTAAAGGTTGACTGGGATGGTTAGAAGTAGGTCTAAGTGGGGAGTCATAAAAGATTGATCCAACATAAGACCTACTAAAGGGTCGCTCATCAAGACTAAGTGA
>NW_021556206.1:0-349 GCF_001605985.2 Dendrobium catenatum
AAAATTAAATTAACTACAGAATTGCTGTCAAATCAGGCTGGTTTCAAATTTCTTGGGTTAAGGACTGAATTTTGGTCAGTTAGAGGGCTTACACATAATTTTTGGATTTAAATTGGATTTATTACAATTTCTGGAAGTTTTAAGGCTTAATTAAGGGTCTAAACTTAATTAGGCTAATTAAGGATCTTAATGATTTCAAAAGTCAGTAAAACTCTTTCTATGGGATGGAAATGACACTAAGTTAAAGTGTTCAAAATTTTTAGTCAAAAGGATGTGTATCCTAATTGTTGAAAATTTTCTAAGTTTTCTAAATATGTCCTTAATTTTTGTCCTTAATGATACTAAGTTT
>NW_021556207.1:0-955 GCF_001605985.2 Dendrobium catenatum
AATATGAAGAAGAACAATGAGAAGAAGAGGAGGATGAGATGAAGAGACTCACCGTGATCACGAAGGGCTCCCGAGTTGGATTCGCCTAGGAGATGCGACGTCGCTTGGTGGTTCGCTATCGAGACGGAGCGGAGAGTCTTTCGGTTTCGCGGAAAGGAGAAGAAATTAGGGATTTGGAAATGAGAGTGAATGAGATATTTGATCACGCTAATCTTGAACTGTTTTTAACCGGTGTAAAATATAACTTTTATCACCGGTTTAAAAACCACAGAAATAAAATTGATGCGAAAAGGATTATTTTTTGATAGTGATCTTTTAATCTTCAATTTCAAATCAATCTAATGTTCAATTATATTTTGTATTGGAAATTGACATTAATTAATCTTCATTTTATCACTTTTGTAATAATTCTTTTTATATAATTATCTAGATTGTTTCATGATGCTGATATATTTATATTATCTATGTTATATTTTAATTTGAATATTATAAATTTTTATTTTTTTTCTAATGAACATTAATCTTATTATTGCAATTATAATTCAATATCTTTCAAGATTTATCAAAGGTTTCTCATAGACTTCTTACATTTCTTTTATTTTTCTTCTTCTTTCTTTTTATTGTTGTCAAGAAGGGGGAGAAATATTATTTGTTTGCATTTGATTTTTGCATTTTTAATGTTTGTTAGAGTTATTTTATTTTTCGATTTGTATTATTTTGTAAGTTTATGAAAAATTAAAATTAAAAAAATTGATTTGTTCTTAATAGAAATTCTCTTATATTCACATGCTTATTCATTTATGGGGAGTTAAAGAGAAATTTAGGATTTTTAATTTTATTCAAATAATAATTGTTTTGCCATCATAAAAGAGGGGGAGATTGTTGAGATAATTGCAACTTAGTTTTGCATGTTTTATATTCTTACAACTTGTATGTTTTTGATGATTCCAAATAT
>NW_021556208.1:0-208 GCF_001605985.2 Dendrobium catenatum
TTTTAGTTCACCCAAAGAAGGAGTCTGTGAAGGTGATTATGTCTTCTCCTATACCTCCGATTAAACAAGGAGATGAAATGAAAAAAAAAGTGATGCCAGAAAAAGATGAATGGCAGACTGTAATCTCCAAAAAGACAATGAAGATGATCAAACAACTGAAAGGAGTTCCCAGCATCAAATGGAAATCCTCTACAGAACCAGTGCTTGA
>NW_021556209.1:0-316 GCF_001605985.2 Dendrobium catenatum
CTCTCCGTGAAAACCAGCCCGATTTAGGGTGGACGAAAGGGGCATTCCGTCCAGTCGTGGGAGTAGGCTCGAGAAGAAAGAAAGACATTTTTTGGTTGGTTTTTCTTACACGGAATACAGAATAAGGTATTCTCTCTGTGAAATGGGGTTTGAGAAATTGGGGAACGGGAAGGAGCGACGAAGGGGGACTCAGAGCTTGTTGAGGAGGAAGCAGGTGGATTCCTATCGGGTGAAGGCGCAGGAGGGAGGTCACCAGCTCGCTAAAGAACTCTCTGTTCTCCAGCTCGTTGCAATAGGTGTTGGAAATTTCAAATCT
>NW_021556210.1:0-301 GCF_001605985.2 Dendrobium catenatum
TGTTACATACAAAGAGCAATAAATTGTACTTGAGCATTAAAGGCACAAAGTGGAATGTAATTCAATACTTAAAATGGGACTTGTAGTTTGGTAAAATGATAAGGTTAACCATGCAAGCAAGGATCGTGGGGAGAATACAATGATATGCTTGTAATTAACAATGCAAGGTTTCTAATGGAACATTGAGAAGTGATTGCATCAATGGAAGTGCATATACTAATCATCAAATGATATAAGATTCATTGTATACAATCAACCTAATGTGAGTATATAACATGAGTGCATGTTATTCATCTCAATC
>NW_021556211.1:0-825 GCF_001605985.2 Dendrobium catenatum
GGAGAGAGCAAGAGTGTGCAAGAGAGAGAGAGAGGGGGAGAGAGAGAGGGAGAGAGAGAGAGAGAGAGTTGAACTTGCATTTGCATTAACGATAAGAAACATAAAACATGTACATTATAACAAAAAGCCTAAGGCCTATCGCTATCAACCCTTAGTAAAGACAGCAGGGTTGAAGGGAAACCGAAAGCATTACCGAAAGCATTAACATCCCAATACAAAAAATTTCCATTTAATGCAAAATTGGCACACAGATCAGCATGGCGGTTACTGTTCCTTGGAATGTGCCTGAATATCACCTGCTTGAATTCGTCAGAAATGAGAAGTCCGGCCCATCGAAGTTGTAATTAGCCTTGCACTTGCGGTCTTGCATGTTTTGAAGCCACCCAATTGCGTTGGCGCAATCCCCTCAATAATTATGCCGTCCACCTCAAACATCCAGTCCTGTATAACCTCCCGTGTGAGAGCCGCCGCCCTGACTTCCGCTTGAAAAGGATCCCAGTGCTCAAATCCTCTGCCGGCAGCCGCGATCAGCGTCCCCTCGAAATTTCGGACCACGATACCAATACCCGCCAGATTGGACGGTTTCAGTGCAGCGTCAACATTAAACTTCAACCAACCTGGAGGTGGGGGGCACCATAGCATATGAGAAGGCAGTCCCGAGGGCTGAGCAGTACTCCATTGCTCCAGAATTGGCATCTGATAAGGTTTAGGCAGCAGTGAAAGAACTGTCGCCGCAATGATCAAAGGTGGGCGGCAAGTCTTCATGTGTTTAAACTCGTTTCTGGCCCTCCACACCTGGTAGATGGTGTAGCAGTAAATCTGTCC
>NW_021556212.1:0-332 GCF_001605985.2 Dendrobium catenatum
ATGATCCATGATCTATGATTTAAAGGAAAGCCCGTCTGCCCACCATCCTGTACAGGTCAAGTCTATCTCCAACCAACGTTCAACCATGTTCCCACTTCTTTCAGTATCAATCAGTCAATGCAATAATCGATGCAATAATCAATAAGAAAGAAATCGAAAACGATCATATCAATAGTTATACGCATATCAATTCAATATATCAATTTCAACCAAATCAAAATTCGTACGGAAATCGGGCAGAGTAACGGCAGTCGGTCAAATTTACACAAAAATCCTGCAAAAAGACACAATTTCAAAATCTTTCCAAATTACAGACGAAGATCCATAACATC
>NW_021556213.1:0-266 GCF_001605985.2 Dendrobium catenatum
TGACGCGGGGTGCGCTCGACTGCGCGACAGCGGGGTTGACACGGGGCTGGAAGCCGGGTTTATGTGTTATTCCGGGTCAAATCGGGTCATTCCCGGGTTAGTTTTGCAAACGGGTCGATTTTTCAGACCCGAACCCGACCCGCTTTGGATTCGGGTCAACCCTAACCCGAAATTTTCTGGTCGGGTTTTCCGGATCGGGTCCATTATTGACAGCTCTACTTGATTGTTCCCCACTTAAAAGTCGTTGCCGCTTGAGAGTAATCTAG
>NW_021556214.1:0-558 GCF_001605985.2 Dendrobium catenatum
GTTAATGACCAAGGGAGCACTATCATCTTTGGAATGGAATTCAGTACCCTTGAGCTCTCTATGGACGGACACTAGATTATTAGTTTGGATGCCAGTAAGGAAGTTCCTCCAGTGGTTGAGTTGATTGTGGGATCTGCACCTACCTTGCCAGTGATTAGTGATGACCAGAAACAGTTTGAGCCAGTTTTTGAGCCTCCCACTGAAGTCAAATATGTTTTTGAGAAAGGATCTAGTTCTGGACTTAACTTTTCTACTAGGAATCAAAGAAGAACTATTTGAGAAGACTTAGAAATAAGATCTCTAAGGCAAAGAGAGTTGTGCCTTTTAAGACTTTAGCTCAAGTAGAGCTTGAGGCTGATGAGGAGCTACCTATTCCTGCCTCCTCTCTCCTTCTGAAAGGGAGCCGCTTTTACCCCTTAGCTTCTGCTCAAGGGGAGGAGAGGATAGCTAGGATAGCCCGTTCCCCACCATTCCCGGGCGACTACTCGACTAAAAAGACTCCTAAAGAAAAGCATCTGCAAAAAATAAGGGCTTTGAGAAACATAATTCATACCTGTG
>NW_021556215.1:0-424 GCF_001605985.2 Dendrobium catenatum
AACAATTATTGTTTGTAGGATTTCAAATTTTAAGTATCTCCTAAACTCCCCCAGAATTTATGAACTCATGAAAATAAGGAGGCATTTGAATTACTTAAAATTTTTTTGTTTTTCAAAAATTTTATAGAACACAAAACAACACAAAAGAATAAATAAAGAAAAGAATCAAATACCACAAATACAACACATACGAAAATCAAACACTACGAAAACAAATCAAACACTACAAAAATCAAACAGTGCGAAAACAAACGCAACAACAAACAATTTCTCTCCCTTTTTGACAACATCAAAAGGTGAAGAAGAAAAGAATGTTAGAAATGTAACCAGAATTATGAAATTCACTATATATTTTAAGCTTGAAAGTGATTGAGATAAGATATGTACATAAAATCAACAACATTAGAAATATCAAAAAATTTCA
>NW_021556216.1:0-1460 GCF_001605985.2 Dendrobium catenatum
TTGACCACACGAAAGGTGCCACTTGGGTGGCAGCAATAAGGACGTTATTGGGGCCGCCAATATTGAGTGGCCTTAAAACAGGCTTATCTTGCTTTCCTAGCGAAATGGCGCACACCAATAGTCTTTGGTTGCTCCAGCGTTTGCTCCTTATTTTGGAAATTTGTTTACAAAAAATTATCTTTCTTTGACCCTTTTTGTCTTGCAATCAATTGTTCTGTGAGCTGTTCATCCCTAAATGCTCTTATGCTCCATTATGGAGATGAGTTCATTCTTATAAAAATGATGAAACATTCTTGGCAGTCAATTGGATAATTTAATGAGGTGACAAGCCTTCTCTCAATTGTTTATGCAAATCAGTCTGGTAAAACTTTGATTTGTCATCACCAATGGGTTTATGAAGTTGATGCCTATGAAGCTGTATTTAGATTAGTGATCCGAGTTGCTTACAGCCACTACTATTGGTTCCCTACCGACTGCACATGTCATCTTCGGTTGGGATGGGCTGGCTTAGTTGTGTCCATCATTCACCTTAATTTCAATAATAGGAGTCTTTAATCTGCACCTTTGGTTGTTGATAAATAAAAAAATAAAGGCCAAAATAATCATCTATAGATCTATAAATATGACTAATTTTTTCTTCATATGTCTGGATGTTTCATAGGATTTTTTACTATCAAGATGTTTTCCACCATCGACTTTGTTCATTATTGACTATTGTCTTGCTCTTGGTAATAGCAACTTTGAACATGCTCTTTGTTGCATCTGTCATGATCCAGCCTGGGAGTCTGAATTAACGAGGTAAGAATAGATGGTCGGATGGTAGATTAAATTTTCAATTGCAAAATCTATCTCCAATATCTTGAAAGAGCTACTAAAAACTTCAAATAAAAAAATATCGAACAAAATCATTCAAATACATTTCATTTGGTGTTTCACGTCTACGGTATACATTTCTATCTCTCATTCTCATTTTGATTATATTAAGTTACACCTGTAAAAATTGTTAGAGCAACTAAAGTAAACAACAACGTAAGGAGTAACATATGATTCTGAACTACAGTAACTCAAGGTAGCTGAAGCAAAAATGCATAATATCTTTTCAGTTCATATCTTAAATTTTAATTTTATATATATCATATTTAATTTGCATTCATAATATATATATATTCATATCTTTTTTATTTCTCATAAATAATCAACCGTTACATAAGCCACCGTCTAATTTAGTATCAATGAAGATACTCTTTTTTCTTTTATTATTTTTTTCTTTACCATTATCGTGCATGTATATATTTCGCCCCCAGCTAGTATCATAATGGGGTGAGCCCCATCAGTAAATACGCACATGCAAATATATATATATATAAATAGTCATTTCATCATTATAATAATGTCATGAAATACAACATGTAATTCTTCATTTAACTCAGCATGATCAATTATTGAGTATAATAGATAAA
>NW_021556217.1:0-289 GCF_001605985.2 Dendrobium catenatum
CAACAACTACTATGACTCACCAAGACACACAAAACTTTCTAAACAGACTCATAAGACTCTCAAGACTCACAAGACTCTCAAGACTCACACAATAAGACTTGACTTGACAAACCAACTTAAAAACTTAGGACTTCCTAACTTGTTCTGATACCAAATTAATGCAATAAAAAATTTGGGTCCCAAAAATTTGGGAAGGGACCCAAATTTTTGATCACAACAAACAAACTCTTTCTAGGATGATAAAAAGACATAAAATATTCAAAACTTGACAAAATATAACTAACAAAAT
>NW_021556218.1:0-352 GCF_001605985.2 Dendrobium catenatum
AGATAGAGGTGTAGCATTCATAAGAGATACTAAAGTTTTTACATGAAACACTTGAAAAGGGGGGAAAATCAAGGGGCCTAGCCCAGTTTGAATGATTTCACTAGTATTGATGGTTGATTACAAATAATTTCCCTCCTCGAAAGAGTGTGTTGGCTTAATGTAGTAAATACATATTATATATAGCTCGTTACATAATAATTGTTCTTAAAAGAGTGTTGACATATTTGTTTGGTCAGTAAGACTGCAGTCGACAAGCAACGACGAAGGAAGTAGGAGGAACCGTAGTCAATAGGTGACGATGGTCGGAAGAACTGTAATCTACGATGATGGTCAGAAGAATCATAGTCGAGCG
>NW_021556219.1:0-237 GCF_001605985.2 Dendrobium catenatum
TATGCCAACGGGTGATATATTTTGTCATTGATTCTTCCCTTTTTCTTTTATCCACAACAAGGTCATCAATCGTTATCTTTTTAATCGCACTAGCAAATCTCTTCACAAATATAGTTTCCAATTCTACGAAGGTCTTCACAAAATCATTTGGTAGTTTGGCATACAGTTCAAAAGCAACTGCTGTTAAACTACTAACAAACTATCGGAAAAGTAGGGTATTATTACTCCATGTGTTCC
>NW_021556220.1:0-225 GCF_001605985.2 Dendrobium catenatum
TGCCGTAACGGACGCGGACTCCTTCCATACCAGAGGCCCAAACTTGTACGAAGTTGTCGTTTGGTGGTAGGAATATTGACTTGTTTTCGTAGCATTTTCTGAATATTTCTGGTATTGAACCTTGGTAGCCTCGTAGGAAATAATTCTTCGGAGTCGAGGATCATGCAATCCCAGTCATGATTCTCCTTTTCACGAACTCCCGTGGAATATAACACATTCTTTGGC
>NW_021556221.1:0-260 GCF_001605985.2 Dendrobium catenatum
GCTCGTTGGATTCATCTCGTCGAGCCGTTCGATTCGAATATAAGCTCGTCAAAATCGAAGTCCGTTTGGTTACTCAAATAGTGGTATAGCGCTTCAGATCCATGATTTGGACCCATTTGGGCTCGGATTGGGTCAAACTTGGTGTCGTTGGGTTCGTATTTCCGAGACGCTCAATTTGACTATAAGCTCGCTGAAATCAGAGTTCGGGTGCTCCCAGAATTATTTTTTTAAAGTTTCCAACTAGCTTTTGCCTCGAGATT
>NW_021556222.1:0-583 GCF_001605985.2 Dendrobium catenatum
TCCGGACGAACCTGGAGCAAAAACTGATATTACAAATCCTATATATCATGCTCGAACAAAACACATCGACATTAATGATTGTCACTTTATTCATGATAACATTCGGGCAAAGCATTTGTCAGTTCATCGCATCTGCACAAACGACCAACTGGCCGACATCTTCACAAAGCCTCTGCCACCTCGTCGATTCAAACTACTCTGCACCAAATTGATCGCTGCTCCTCCATCATCAGTTTGATGGGGGCTGTTAGCAAGAAAGGACCATGTACTTTCTTGTCCAACTCATGTCCACGTCATCTAGACGCCCTTCGTTCTTGTATTTAGTTCTATATATACGCTCTTTCCTGTACTCATAAATGTTATGAAAATAAATCTTTCCTTTCTTTATTGTATTTGTTCTTCTTCTCTGGTTGATCAACAGTTTCAACAATAGATTCTTATCAAATGACACATGACTTGAGATGGTTGGCATCTAAATCTTAATGAATTTGTTAAATATTAGTTATCATCAAAATAAACATTAATATTATTTATAAATTTATCATTTAAATATATATATTATCAAAATATACAATTGACGCTT
>NW_021556223.1:0-459 GCF_001605985.2 Dendrobium catenatum
AAAAAAAAAAAAAAATAAAATAAAAGTCAAATGAAATTTTTGTTGCTGCCTTAAAAGCAAAATAATGAGAAAGCTATTCTCAACAAATCTTAAAACCTAATTGATAATTTTGCATGTATATGTTTATTTTTTTTTATATGGGATTAAATTCAAAATCTTGTATGATTTAGGTTTCGTTTGGAAGGACTTTCTTATTGATTTTTAAAACAATTATTTTCTCTCATATAAGAGATCTTTATATCTTCTCTCTTAAATTAAAAAAAAAATCAATTCTAAATTAATTATTTCATTATTCATTTTTATTGCTCACTTTAGTTTAATCTCATTTACATACAACTCTATAATCAAGCAATTTATTCATAAAATTTGATTCTTCCTAATTATGCTCAAAAGGTTTCTAGCCTATGACTATGAAGTTCAACATTAAATTTAATAAATTATTCAATACAATTTATTTAG
>NW_021556224.1:0-405 GCF_001605985.2 Dendrobium catenatum
TAACGCAGAATGCGTTTGAGTTGTGAGAAGTCGGCGTCGGTAGGATTCTGCATGTGTTGGCATACTTGATTGGTTGCGTATGCTATGTCAGGTCGGGTGATTGTTAGGTACTGAAGAAAACCGGCAATTCGTCTGTACTGCGTTGGATCGTGGAAGGGCTCGTCAAGCTGCTGCGGATGTCGTCCTGCCGGAGTAGCTGGAGTGGAACATGTTTTGCAATCCATGAAACCGGTTTCTTGTAGTAGTTTAGAAGCATAATGTGCCTGAGTAAGAAAAAATCCAGAGTTAGTTCGATTAATTTGAATGCCTAAAAACAGATTGATTTCACCGAGCTGTTTGAGAGCGAAGTGAGTGTGTAGGTCGCCGACTAGTTTGTTGATGTGCTCCGGTTGATTTCCTGTAATA
>NW_021556225.1:0-401 GCF_001605985.2 Dendrobium catenatum
ATTCGAGGATAGTTTAACTGTAGTAATGCTTCTCAAAGTTGTGGGGTTCAGGCTCATTTAGGTTTCCGTGTGAGTCCGCTTTTTTTTTCTTCTTAAAGCAGTTTTTTAGTACAAAAATTTTAATTTTTGTATTAAAAAGCTATTTTAAGAAACAGTAAGAAAATCGTCTGAAACGAAGTCTTAGACCATGATCAATTAACATTTGTATTGTTTATTGATCAGATGTTATATGCAACAGCTTTGTTCATTTAAGATTTTGTTTGTTAACGGTTACTATTTTGAAAATGGAGTAAAATATTGTATTTGAATGTTTATTGATTTATATTTTGAAAATCTACCGTTTGAGTTGTTTTAATACAAAAATTTGAATCTCGTTGATTGTACGTTTCTGTGTGATTTTA
>NW_021556226.1:0-380 GCF_001605985.2 Dendrobium catenatum
TAGCCTCGTCGCTGAGGCTTTTAGCGACCAAAAAAAATTTTAGGTTGCTAAATTAGCGACCACTAATTTATATTGGTAGCTAAAATTGGACTTATTAGCGACCATTTTTTTTAGACGCTAATAATATTTATTTGGTTGCTATTTAGTAATTTTAATAATTAATTTTATTTATTACATTTACCCTTTAGCGACCAAAGTAAAAATTGGTCGCAAAATGATCAACTTAATAAATCACATGCCCCTATATTTTCATGAAGTTTTGACATATTTTTAGATATAAAAGTTATGACATTCAGTAAAAAAAATATTATCCAATTATTATACCTTGGCTATAACAATTAAGATCAATCCATTACTCTATATTGCAACTAGTTGGATAA
>NW_021556227.1:0-227 GCF_001605985.2 Dendrobium catenatum
GATTCAAACACAAATGAGAAACAAAGCCATATATGACATCTCTCTATAAACTAAAAGATTAGGGGTGAAAGTGAGACAAGCTGACTCATGAGCTGGCTTGGACTCAACTCAATGCTCAATGACCTAATGAGGCAAGTTTCAGCCAACTTTGACTATTTGTTTTTGCTCGAGAGCCAAAACTTTTAAAAAATATTAATATAAAATGCACTTAAAATGTATTAACATTA
>NW_021556228.1:0-253 GCF_001605985.2 Dendrobium catenatum
TAATATTAATAAAACTATTTATTTTAATCAATTTTTTAATATAAAATTTATATAAATTCTTTTAGGAGTTTAAAAATTATAAAAGAATATCCATAAAATAAATCATTTTATTTAAAAAATATTGATAAAATCGGTTTGTAAAACGGACACCTAATGGTCCTATAATCCCTAATTGTATGACATGTACCAATTTCTTAAGGAATTTCACCGGTGCCCAAAAATTATGAAAAAATTCGCACATGTAAAATATTAT
>NW_021556229.1:0-285 GCF_001605985.2 Dendrobium catenatum
TTGCCACAAAATTCTTCTCTATTTTAGATTCAATCTTGCTGAAATTTCAATTTCAGTCAGCAATTTCTACACTTGTTCCCTTACAGAATCCCTATGAGCCCCCTCTATATCTTTTCCAAATCTCAAAACTTTATATCTAAGCTAATTTTTATGATATTTTTTTTTATTGTTATTTTTTATATATATATTGTTGTGATGACATACGTAAAATCTAAATTTTATTTATTTAAAAAATGAACATCTAACTGCATCTATTTTCAATAATACAACAAAAATCTCAAAAAG
>NW_021556230.1:0-258 GCF_001605985.2 Dendrobium catenatum
GAAGCCTCGCCAGACCACCGTCGGACCACCGCAGGAGCCTCGCCGAACCACCACTTGAGGCCCTCATTCTCGCCGGACCACCGCCTGAGGGCCTCACCTCTGCTTAAGGCCCTCACCTTCGCCAGAGGCCCTCACCTTCATCAGGTCATCATCAAAGGCCCGAAGTTTCTGCCAGATCATCACCTAACACCCAAACCTCTATTAAACAGCTGCTATTTGTAACCTGATCGCCCTTGGAGGCGGGTCATGTTGAGTCTA
>NW_021556231.1:0-539 GCF_001605985.2 Dendrobium catenatum
TTGTGCATCACCTATGAAGGTACTAATGAAGTTAAAAAATCCCGTTTAAACATTCTCTTGCATGACTACGAACTTTTTCGTATGAAACCTCATGAATCGATTTCTGACATGTACAATAGGTTTACTCAGATAGTTACTTCATTGCATGCACTAGGAAAAGAACTTTCAAACTATGAAAAAGTTAACAAGATTTTGAGATGCTTTCCTTCGTCTTATGATGCAGAAATCACTGCAATTATTGAATCTATGGATTTGAATACCTATTCCATTGATAACTTACTTGGCTCACTCATTGCTTACGAGCAAGGGGTGAATCAAAGAAATCTTGATGCAGGTGAGAAGAAAAAGGAGAAAATAATTGCACTGTAGGCGCACAAGTTAGATTCTGAATCTTCCAGGTCTGAAAGCGATTAAGTTGCCTTCATCACAAGGCAATTCAAAAGCTTTCTAAGGAAGAAACAAAAGCATCATCAAAGTTGGAGAAAAGGTAAGGATCATAAACATGTTAAAGGATCTTCTGATATTATTTGTTATGAATG
>NW_021556231.1:672-1249 GCF_001605985.2 Dendrobium catenatum
GGCAGAATCTGGTACTGACTCCTCTGAGACTGAACCAGAGGAAGAAACTACAAACTTGTGTTTCATGGGAAAAGATCAAAGTGATCAAGAAGAGGTATGTGAACTTTCCTACGATCAACTTCTTGAAGTTTAAGAAAAAAATTCATGCATCATATAGGAAGTTAAAGAAAACTCATGCTAGCTTGAAATTAGAATTCTTAAATCTTCAAAAAGAGCATGAAATTTTGATTAAAGACCATCAAACAATTGATTCAAATCACATGAATTTACTTTATGAATTTGATGAGTTAAATAAAAATCATGGTGAGTTAGTTGAAAAGCTTGATGCATTAAAAATATCACACACATCACTTGAATCTGATCTTAAGAAGTTTAAGGAGATAGAGAAAAATTTGAGGATTAAAAATGAAGTTTTAAAAAGCACAAATTTGAAGATTCAAAATGATTTAGAAGCATGTAAGAAAACTAGGATGACATCTACTATTGATCAATTGCCAAAACCTAGGAAGAGGCATTATAACTCAAATCACTTAAGAAATCCCTTTCCTGGAGTTAGATGTTTTTCATGTGGCATGCT
>NW_021556232.1:0-221 GCF_001605985.2 Dendrobium catenatum
CAAGGGAGCGGGTAACACCCCCATGGAAAACTGTAATGACTGCAGTAGTTCTAGGTGTGAACATTCCCTAGATGCAGCCCTTACCGACCACAAAGCTACAGGAACTAGCACGCAAGGTGCTTGTGGAAATGCCACCAAGGACCCGAGAGCTCCATCTAGTCAAGACAAGGCAGCCAGCAAGCTGCCCGGCCACCCAAGAGGGACAGCAACCAGTCCGTTTG
>NW_021556233.1:0-823 GCF_001605985.2 Dendrobium catenatum
TTTGAATTTGAAATTATTCAAATTCAAATTTCAAATTATTTCCTAATTTTGTTCATCTATTTTAGGAAAGTGTTTAATTGAAATCAATTTGAAATTTAAATTCAAAATCTGATTTATTGTCTCACTTTCATAACTCCTAAATTTAAAACTGAGAGCATTAATTTCCCTTGCTGGCTTTGAAAATCACCGGCTCCCACTGTGAGGGTTATTAGGATTTATTTCCTAAGTTATTAAAAAGCCTCTTTAGAAGCATTTTCTCTCTTTGCCAACCGAAATTTCAAAGCTTAAGCTAACATCAATTCTGTCCATTTATTCTCAGCCCCCCTGATTTGGAAGTAATTCCAAAATCTGGCCAATTCATCCGCCCCCCTCCTTAATTGCTTTGGCTTGGTATTATTTCGAATTTCCTTAAGGAATTAATTTCCTGTACGTTACTTCTAACAAAATCTTGCCTAAGCATTACTTCCGAATCTATTTCCCAAACTCCTCCCGTGAAGCATTCCTTCTACTTGGAACCTGAGAATTTTCTCAGGTTTTGGAACAAAAACCTAAAGAAAATTTTTAGATTTTGTGAGCTGGGACAAATCCAGATTTATTTCAGTTTTTGCAAGGAACAATTTCAGATTTTGGAGAGGAGATCCTCTCCGTAGCAAAGCCGACGTTTCCGTTCTACATCAGTTTGGTATCAGAGCATGGTTGCTCACCTGGGACGCGAACTCGACGAAGTCGAGTCTTTTCCACCCCGGGAGAATGATGCGGACATCCAACCATCCATGCCAATCCAAAGAGCTGAAGATCGACGACCGAGATCACTTTGTTTTAT
>NW_021556234.1:0-224 GCF_001605985.2 Dendrobium catenatum
TACAAAATTTTCCGGCGGCTTTTCAAGTTTTCCGGCAGAATTTTTAAATTTTTTATTAAATTGATTAAAATTATAACAATTTAAATGATTTTTATAAAATGACTAAAAATAATATTAATTTTCCGGCGGCTTATTTATGTTTTCCGGCGGCTTTTCAAGTTTTCTGGCTTATTTATTTTTTTTAAACTTTTTAATTAATTTAGTTGGTTTATTTAATTTTATTT
>NW_021556235.1:0-204 GCF_001605985.2 Dendrobium catenatum
TAAATTCAATACTTTCAATGGTACTGGCAATCCTAAATAACACTTGGCCCAATTTAAAGCAACATGTGGAAATACTGGAGGCGTGGATGCTTTACTCTTCTGCCAATTTATTAGCAGTTTGACTGCGACTGCTTTTGAATGGTACACCGAGCTCCCTAATGATTCGATTAAGGCATTTGCAGAACTAGAAAATATGTTCGTGAA
>NW_021556236.1:0-520 GCF_001605985.2 Dendrobium catenatum
TAAGTTGTATTAAGGCATCATTTGGGACGGCTTTCTTATTGCTTCTTAAAATAGATTAATTTTTATACTAAAAAGTTATTTCAAAAAGCAGAAAGAAAGTTGTCCCAAACGAATCCTAAAAATCCTAGTTTTGAGCAATTCTGCTTAAAAGCTAAATCTGTTTTAGGTTAAATTTGACTCTAATCGAAGTTGGCAGGTACATCAAGAATGCCTTAAAATATTCCACAAGATTCAGCAACTGGTGTTTGAAAACAGCTATCATTGTAGGCAACAGTTATAAGCTAAATGCAAAAAATAAATGATGAGCTACAGGTTTGATACCAAGTTACTTTCACTACAAAATCTGCAGATTTGAAGAATTCAATAGTCTACAAGAAGGAAAAACAAGTAAACAGAAGAAGAAACTGAGAACAATTTAAACATTACACAATCTTAGCATGACTCGCACAGAAAAGTTTGACAAGTTTCTGAAGCTTGTTAGGATCCTCTATCTATTCTGTTCCTGCAATCTTCTTCTTCA
>NW_021556237.1:0-1459 GCF_001605985.2 Dendrobium catenatum
CGATCGGAAGCGAAGGACGGGAGCTCGCCGACTGAGAAGGTAACTTTCTACCTTTCGGGTGTTTCTTCGGCCAAGTCCCAAAATCTGCCAAACTGAGGGATTTAGGGGCTGTTTTGTTGCCTGAAAAAGAAATGCAGTGTAAAGTAAATGCAATGTAAAGGAAATGTACTGTATTCCGAATACGTTGAGACTATTTGGTTGTCTGCAAAATAAATGCAGGAGAACTGTTTCCCTTGTTTGATTAGGTAGATCCAGAGTAAAGTAAAAGTGTTTTTTTTTTTAATAATTTGATAGAAATCATGGATACTCATGCAACCATCTGTTAGTATTTTCATCAAAACCTCTCACATCGCCATTTTCAAATTTCAATATTTTTTTGACATTTATAAGACTCGAATTGAAGGGCTCTTAGACATTGTTTGGGATAAAATATTAGTTTCTAAAGTTGCTTTTAAAACATTTTTTTTTAATCTTTATATTATAAAACTGATTTATAAATAAATACAAATAATGTCAAAAAAAACCTCTGTTATTAATTATCCCATCTAGAATTAATCTCCCTTAAAAAAAACCACTATTATTAGTTATCCCCTCTTTCTTCCGCATCTCTCTCTGCCTTCCTGGAAACCAAACTCTTTCTCCTTTCCAATCCTACAAAAGCAAAGATATTTCCATATAAAAACATCACCTTTACCCCTAATTATCTCCACCTCCAACTTATCGATCGTCGCCTTGGATCAAACCTCAAAACCAGCTCAGCAAAATCTGTTAAAGCAAACGAAGATCGAGCCGAAGAAGAAGAAGAAGATAAATCAGCAGAAAGTTAAAGTGGTTCACTTCTCCAATCCCGCGAGTCACAACTAATGCTGCCGATTTCCGAGCTCTCGTGCAGGAACTCACCGGCAGAAACTCTCACATCGCCGACTTACTTGCAGGCCTTCCTCCGGGGCCGCGGTGGCCGGCGTTTACGACTGCTACAACCCTCTTGATCTGCTCGCAGGCAGCGCGTTGGACAAAGCTGGAATCTTTGACTTTCCGCCGCCGGATTTCAAGGCAGAAAGTGATTATGTAGATGGAGATCGTTTTGAGTTGTTGGTTGATTCGCAGGGGGTGCATAGATTGCACCGTCGCTTCTCGGCTTCCTTGTCGTCGTTCGACTTCGTTCATTCGCGCGAGAGCGACAAACCGCACAGATCGCTCCTTGATTTCCTTCGTTTGCTATTCCACTTCGGCTCCCTCTTAGCTGTTCGACTTCGCTCTTCGCAGGAGGGATGGCACGAGTTGGTTCTCCAGTGAGGAATTTCAAACCCGCTCGTTTTGAGCGACTTTCGAAGTCGCGGGATCCGCCTCGGATAATACACGCCTAATGCTTCAGAGGTTTTTCTTTTGTTCGCTCAAAATTAACCAAACAACCAAATTTAGTAAATACATGTATTTGTTTTACTTTATCCTCCTAATT
>NW_021556238.1:0-1742 GCF_001605985.2 Dendrobium catenatum
TCAGTTATTATAGTGATTTTAGCATAAAAAGAAGAAGGCAATTATCTCAAAATTTTATTTACCTTCTCAAAATTTATGAGTTCTCTTCCTAAAGAATGGAATGATGTAATAATTTGAGTAAATCTCGTATACATATCAGAAATTGAATCATGAGGTTTCATACAAAAATATTGAATCGAGATTGCTTAACTTCATAGTTCCTTAATAAGTAATATACAATTTATCTCAAATTTCTTTACCAGTAGAGAAAGTAAAAACTTGGATGTAATCTTTAGATTTTAAAGCAAAGAAAAAATAGTTCAAATATTTTGCATTTAATTATGCTAAAGCCCTATCATCGAGAGTCCATTCAGAAAAAGGAAGTGGAATAGTAACACCAATAAGTTTTCCAGTTGGATCTGTATAACCATCCTTAACAAGCATCCACATGCAATAATCAATTGATTGTAAAACTGTAGACATACGAGTATTCTAAAAATTAAAAGGGATACTATCAAACAAAGGTTGTCGGGTAATAGAATATCTTCCACAGTGTTACGATTAGAAAAATTAGCCATGGATCAAAATTCAAAAGTTTTCAAAAACTTGTTTTTATGAATCCCACTTTGATACCCCTTGAAATTTTGTTAGGAATGTTGGGCCCCTTATGAACTGGCTCAAGGCTAATGAAGAGTGAGGTGAATTGGTATTTAAAATTTTCTTTAAATCAAAACTCAAACCAAACCAAAATTCACTACAAGGAAAACATAATGCCGAAATTAAATTTAGAAATAATAAAGGAAAGAACTCACCAGATTTATAGTGGTTCGGTCAAACCTTGACCAACATCCACTCCTCAGAGGCACCATCTAAATATTTCACTAAACTAAGTGTCTCTACTTTAGCCTCCACAGCTAGGCAGAGAAGCCCTTACAAAATCACATCCACCTTCTCTGGTGCAACGGAGTAGTCAGGTCCTTTGACACCAAAGAGATCTTTGTCTTCCATGAACTTCCCTTAAGACAAGCCTTGAATCCGATGGTACTAAGGTGCAAGTTTGCCAGAGAAACCGTGTGGAATCCCCCTCCACAATTCCTTGAAACCCCCTCCAAGGATCTTTTCCCTCTCTCAAACTTCACCTTTTCCTCTCACCCTTTCAAACTCTCTCTTCAAGTTTCCTCCAAAAGAATGAAGCTACAATGGCTGCCAAAGATACTTACCAGGTGTCTTATCAAAGCTTAAATAGAAGATCTCAAAATGAGCTCATTAATGCAACTTGCCAACTTTATCATCCAGGCCGATATAAATATCATCCTGGCCGATAAGTGCGAAATAAGCTCAATCAACCGGGACGGTTTGGGACGATCAAAAGAAATTTATTCATATCATCCTAGCCAATCAATACAAATCATGGAATATCATCCTGAACATCACTCTGAATAAGAACTGTCCGATGTCTAATCGTCTAGGCTATCGTCCCGGCTGATCCTGCGATCGACCCGACTGACGTGATCAAATCAGTCAGCCTTAAATGCTTTCCTTAAATACCAGATTAATTTAGGCATAATTGTACTGAATCATCTAGGCCAATATAATTAATCATCCTGGCTGATGTATAAAAATAAATAATGCCTAAATAGATCTGGCGACTAATTCTTTCTATTTTGAGCATATCGTTCTGGCCGATATAATGATCGTCTAGGACGATCTGTATAATAATGGCTAATTAACAAGGATGCCCTAATTAGGGTTTCTATTTTTGA
>NW_021556239.1:0-1084 GCF_001605985.2 Dendrobium catenatum
CATTTAAATCTAATAAAATTTTTATTTCTAATACTTCCTAACCAAGTCTTTTTTTATTTATCTTTACCTTTTTTAAAATAGGCCAAATTTACTTTCCAAACCAGGTCATCGAAAGATTAACGTTTTATGTGACCAAACCATCTAAGGCGACTCTCTTTAATCTTATCAGCCATTGGAGCAACTCCGACCATTTCAAAATCAAATGAGGATTTTATCATAATGTTTTTTATTTTTTAATGGGAGATAAAGCCTAACCTACCATCCAACCTTTCCACTAACTTGATATCACTGTCTTCATGTTTAATTAGCATATCTAAGGACCCACAGATTAGGTAGTGCTAAGCAAGTGCTTAGTATTTTTATTAGATTGTAAATGGAGGAATATTGGTCAATGCATGAATATAGTTTGCTTATGCGTGCCTTATTGTCATCAGTTCATTAAAGATCAATAAATAAACTGCTAATGGGGTATCAACCGCTTATTTAACTGACATAATTAAAATAATTATTGAAGGCTAAGGCTTCGTTTGGGACGGCTTTTTTATTGTTTTCTAAAACAGAGTTTTAGTACAAAAATAAAAAATTTTGTACTAAAACTTCGTTTTAGAAAGCAGTAAAAAAGCCATCCCAAACGAAGCCTAAGTAAGAGGCAAATAGACACCAATTCAAACCGGTTGAGTTGTATTAAGACTTCATTTGAGATAATTTTTTTCTATTGTTTTTCAAATTAGTTTTTTAATACAAAATTTTCTTCAGAGCAACAAAAAAACTGTGGCTAAAAACTGTCCCAAATGAAGAATTCCATCAATTTGATTTGAGTAGTCGCAATGAAATACTAGTATTTTGGATAAAAACAGCTCTTCATGAGGATTTGGATATCATAGTAAAATCATATGTTGGTCATGTGCATAATGCTACTTATGAGCATTACATTCTTTATTATCTATATAAAGATACAAAAGTAAAAAAAGAAAAACATAACAATGAGTTAAGTAAAAGCAACATCATTGAATTTTTTCTAATAGTTAAAAGACTACATCATGTGTCTTATATATATATGTATCATGTTGAAAATAAAAATATT
>NW_021556240.1:0-262 GCF_001605985.2 Dendrobium catenatum
GAATTGCCTCTATTTCATCATCTTGAATTTTAGATTCAGAGGGCTTATCTGATTCATCAAATACCACATGGGTGGACTCTTCCACTACAAGGGTTCTCTTATTGAAAATTCTACAGGCCTTACCTACAGATGAATAACCTAAGAAGACACCCTCATCAGACTTGGGATCAAATTTTCCTAAGGGATGTTTACCATTATTCAAGATGAAGCACTTGCACCCAAAGCCATGTAAATGTGAAAGGTTTGGTGTCCTACCCTTAAG
>NW_021556241.1:0-1347 GCF_001605985.2 Dendrobium catenatum
GAAGTTTGTCAGACGCGTTTCCCACCAGCCATAGAGAAGACTAGCAGGAAAACACACAAGGAAGAAAGGTGGAGGGTGAGAAAACATGGCTGGAATTGGCCTGAATTTAAAGAAAATGCCATATCGTCCTGGCCGATCGCAGAATCATCCAGGCCGATATGGTTCAATAATTACGTACAGGCCGATTGGTCAAAAAAGCGGTCCGATCGTCCGGGCCGACCATATATCGGCCAGCCCGATTAGACACAAGCGATCGTCCCGAGGAGTCAATCCGGACGACCGTTGAAAAAGCATATCGTCCGGGCCGATTAGGTGGATCATCCAGGACGATGCACAATAATTGATCGTACCGGCCGAAGTTAAAATGTTTAAAATGCTTGCCACGTGTATCGTCCAGGACGAACAGTGGATCGGCCCGGCCGATTGTCCAATAATGGATCGTCCGGGGCCGAATTTAAAGATCAAAACGTGCTGACACGTGGATCGTTCAGGATGATCCAGTGTATCGGCCAGGATGATGCACATAACATGCATCCGCCAGACAAAATATTCCATCAGTCAGGACTATCACCATGAGTTCGATCAAATCGTCCAGCACGATATAATATCATCCAGGACGATGAGTTACATCAAGCACAAAAAAGTTCAGCAGATGGAGTTTGAAGAGACTTTGTCACATCGTCCAGGATGATAAAAGTATCATCCAGGCTGATGTGACTTGAGATTGAAATCAAGAGAAGAATGGTGATGATCAAGACCCTCAAAAAATAAAACAAAAGAAAAACATTCAAAACACATAAAAAGAAAAACAAAAACAACAACACAAGGAAAAACAAAAAACGAATATTTTTGGATTTTAATTTTTCTAATTAATTTTTTTTTAAAGAGGCATCATATGAGAGTTCTTTTCAAAAAGTTAAACTTTTAGAGTTCCAAGAGATTAAGAAGTTTAACAAATTCCAATCAGAAGAGGGTAGAACATCTGATTCTGTTAACCCTAGATCGGACATCCTTTAGGGTACAAACATTCTTGGAAAATAGAAATCTAACTCATAATAACTAAATAGGATAAAAAAATCCATTCAAGACTTATTTACAAATAAAATATCTCATAAATAATAAACCAAAGTAATTTTTCTCAATAATGGAAATTGAAATCAAGTCTTTGAAAGTATCACATAATCAATTAGTTTTCTAAGTTTTAAGAGTTTTACCAAAGAGATGATAGCTTGCATCTAGTGGGCTTATTTTATGCCTCTTGTCATTTTGATTGGCTCTTTTGAGAATCTTTTGATTCGAATACACTTTTGTGTATATGGCTTTCTTTTCAATTTTGGCTTCATTGGC
>NW_021556242.1:0-385 GCF_001605985.2 Dendrobium catenatum
TGGTATAACAAAAATTAATTAAAATATTTATTTTCCTAAAAAAATATTTTTAAAATATAACTAATAATATAGTATGAACACCACATCGTACTGGATGATCTGTTATAATTAGAAAGCCCCCCATCCATTAAATCAGGCAAAATTTTGAATTTGAAAAGTTATTCTAATCGTACTATATGAACATGATCGTACTGTATGATGTTTAAAATATTGTCTAATTTAATCATGTGATTAGTCAATCAAAATGATTTAATTTTTATATTTTGATCATACTGTATGAACTGGATCATACTATATGATCAATAGAGATAATTTTGCCCGTCCCATGCTTCATCTAGAATAAACTGTATTTTTATTGAGTTATTCGTATAGTACTAACTGAACA
>NW_021556243.1:0-342 GCF_001605985.2 Dendrobium catenatum
AATAATCAAGTTGAGTTTGACAAAAATGTGAATCTTGGGATGTAACGTAAAACTATGATAAATAAAGATAATATTATTTGGGTGTAATTATAGGAGTACCACATATTAAAGATAAGATAACTAAAAATAAATATAGGTCATTTAGACATGCCTAATAGTGGGTAGAAGAGGCACCAACATGATATGTTTTTCAATTAATATGATATTATTAGGCTGGAAGATATACCAAAGTTAACATGGATAGAACTTATGCAAAATGATGTAGTTAAATAAAATTAAATCTGAAGTAGTACTCAACAGTAACACATGGAATATGACGACTCTTAAAGCTGACTCAAAATA
>NW_021556244.1:0-249 GCF_001605985.2 Dendrobium catenatum
TTCCAGAATTTAACCTTAATCTAAAAGTCAACTTTTGGCCCCTTAATTAAATGATTTAAATAATCCAAAAAACTCCTAAAACTCAAAAATCATTTCAAAACTCCATAAATGTTTAATTAACCTTATAATAAGTAATCAACCAACCTTAATTAAAATTTATTAACCTTCAAATATTAATCAACTCAAATCACTTAATTATAACGGGTACCTCTACCCAGGCCTTTGAGGCTATTAGCTTAGCCCCAAGGA
>NW_021556245.1:0-271 GCF_001605985.2 Dendrobium catenatum
CCTATCCGGGTCGGGTTAGGGTCGACCCGTTTGAACCCGGGTCAGTTTCGGGTCCAACCCATGGCTCAAAATTGACACCCCTAACTATGAACATGTTGTAAGTTGTTTGGCTTCAATGAGGCGAAGTCATCTGCCCTGTGTTTCAAAATATTATACCAAAGTAAACTTCAATCACATATACAAAGTAGAGTTTAATAGTATACCTGCTCGTCATCTTTGGGGCTTTCTTGACTCTAAAAGAGAAACTTTTCCACTAGCATCACCCAATTAC
>NW_021556246.1:0-419 GCF_001605985.2 Dendrobium catenatum
ATAAAAAAAGGAACTAAAACTAAAACAACGAGGGATCTTGATCATCAGATGGAGGTGGAGGCGATGGAGCCTGCTGAAAGTAGCCAGCTAGCATAGTAAACTGAGCATTGAACCAAGCTATGTCCTGGTCGTGCTGCTGCTGCTGGTGAGCAATGTAGCTATCAAAATGAGCTAAGTCCTCTGTACGGTGCTGCTCGTAGCGGGCCATGTCCTCAGAATGTTGCTGCTCATGTACGGCAATATAAGCGTCGAAATGGGTCTCCCAACAATCAAATCTCTCCACTAACTGGTCAAACTGTGAGTGCTGGAGAAGAGGAGCAGGATCAGGAACAGAAGCGGGAGCCTCCTCCTCCTCGGCCCCCTAAGGTTCCCCATCCCCTGTGTGGAGACGAGTACTGTGAAGGATATTGAAAGAGCTG
>NW_021556247.1:0-359 GCF_001605985.2 Dendrobium catenatum
GAGGAGGGAACAAAAAAAGACCAATAGCAGACCAAATATGTATATTTTTTTTAACCAAGGCATGAAAATGATGTAGTATTCTATGTGATTTATTTAAAAACTTGTGGGTTAATGAGTTAACAATCTCAACAATCCATAGAATAGTAGAATATACGGTCATTGTTACCCTTAGCTTAGACGTTTTCTTAGGGTATAATCGTCTTTTGAAATCAATGACCTAACTCAAAGAATTAATTTGATATGACAAAAAAAAAAAGAATCCATCCATCACTTGGTTTAAGGAAAAATATCTTTATAAAATAATGAACCAAAATAAATCTGCCACGATTGCAAAACAATCGAAATAAAGCCTTTGAGAA
>NW_021556248.1:0-275 GCF_001605985.2 Dendrobium catenatum
AGGCTCAATAAAACTCAGAATCGTACAAAGCCTGATCGATTCAAGCCTGTGATAAGATAGCGCGACTTAGAACCTTCCAAGTAGGAGACTTGGTCCAGGTTATTTGGATGCATATCTTAGCCTACCAAGAGATCGATGGAGGAGTTTGAACCAACACAAGATGTCTTTTTATCATAGAGATGATCTTTGAGAAAATTTCAAACATTGACTGATTAACCCTAAAGGGTGCCACCCAAAATTTTTGAATGTCGGGCGGCTCTTCAGGAAGTACCATG
>NW_021556249.1:0-311 GCF_001605985.2 Dendrobium catenatum
GAAGAGGAGAAAAAAGAGAGAGACTTGAAATGGGCATAATATTCATGGCAAGAGTTGGAAAATTGAAGGATCCTTCAAAGTTCAAAATTTGAGTTTGACTAAAGAAATTGCCTTGTTGGGTGTCGGTCCGCCGTAATCAAATGCAGCCGGCGGAAAGTCAAAACGAGCGAAAAATAGAAAAAAAAAAGTGTATGATATTAAACAAATAAAAAAAATAGTTAAGCACGTTCGCTCCAAATTTTCACATGAATGATAATAATAGAAATAAATTTAAGTTATATATTATACTCTAAAGAATTAAGCTTAAGTTA
>NW_021556250.1:0-351 GCF_001605985.2 Dendrobium catenatum
CGCCGTCCCTTCCCATCGAATCGGAAGTTCGGCACTTCGATCGGAAGAAAGAACGGGAGCCGCTCGATGTGAAGGAAACTTTCTCCCTTTGCCTCGTTTCTTCGGCTCCTTCAGGGCTATCCGATTTTGCTCATTGGACAGCATTCCCATCCAGTTGGACCGGAAGTTACACCATTTTGATCGGAGGAATGACGGGAGCTCGCTGGTGGTGAAGGTAACTTAATCCCTTTCGTGTGCTTCTCGGCCAAATTCCATAAACCCGTCGAATTGAGGGATTTTAAAAAAATATTATAAATATTTAATTAGAATTATTTTAATTAATTCCAATTAATTAATTAATTATTATTTTTA
>NW_021556251.1:0-257 GCF_001605985.2 Dendrobium catenatum
CGCCATAGCTGCAGCAAAGTCGCTGAAGAAAAGATCCCTGTTGGGGCTATTGCTATTGCAGCAAACTTGTTCGGGCTCTGTATGCCCAGCGGCGTCAAGTTGCTATCTCCGCCCGAAGCTTGTGAGCAGCTTCCCTGTCGAAGGGTGGCAAAGCCGGCGTTGATGTTGCCGTCGTTGTAGATGCCGAAGCGAAAGAATTGGCACTGAGCTTGTCAACTCCATCGCGAGAAGCAAGAGCGAGAATATTAGCACAGTAC
>NW_021556252.1:0-706 GCF_001605985.2 Dendrobium catenatum
TCTTTTCTTAGAACTAGCAACCTAGACACTATCAAAACGACTACAGATTCTAAGCTTCTAGCTGACAAAGAAATACTGTATTCAGCTGACAAAGAAATCTTTCTAAGCGGTTAAATCATAAGACATGTGAAACCAAATGCAGAAAATGTCAAAACAAGTGAAAGCAGTAATGGTGGTGACTTTAAGGTCAATACTATAATTCCAGAAATAATACCCAAAAAGGAGGAATCATCCCCTTACAGAGAAGTGGAGATATTAATTTCTGTTGAGAATGCTACAACACCTCATGTAGAGAAAGTATTGAATTCTGAAGAGTCATCTAAAGAATTATTAAACAAGGATAGAAGTATATTAATTATTAACTCCAACCAAGAAGAAAGTAGGACAACTGAGGGTTCCTTGCAACAGATGGAAGATCTAGTTGATAGATCACTTCATTATTTAAAAGATGCTGACGCAAACGTTTCTGATTTTTATCAAGATACCTCGACCAAAGTGCAGAAGGTATAATAATTTTGAGTTGTTCAATATATCAATTGAAGATTTTTTGTCCTTATCTATTAATCTTGTGTTGACCTGTAACATATATAAAAAAAGGAATATGTCGCGTACCTGCTCCATCCCGCATGCACGACTGGTGTCGTGTCTCCGCACGTCGAAGCTACGCCCGACGTCGCATCGCCCACTACCTCTCCGAGTCGTTAAA
>NW_021556253.1:0-1604 GCF_001605985.2 Dendrobium catenatum
ATTATATGTTGTTACTGTGTACCAGTCTGTATTGGATGACGTGATGCATCTTTATTGACCTCCAGACGGTCTAGTGACCACACATAATAATTTCTCCTAAAAAATATAGCCAATAAGCAACTCAACTTAATTTCTTGGTTTAAAACTTTGAC
Organism: Dendrobium catenatum; assembly: GCF_001605985.2. Lineage (NCBI taxonomy): Eukaryota > Viridiplantae > Streptophyta > Magnoliopsida > Asparagales > Orchidaceae > Dendrobium > Dendrobium catenatum. Next base: position 153 of record NW_021556253.1, read on the forward strand.
TATTAATTAAGAAGTTTTAGATTCCAGTCTTACTTTCGTCAGTTACGTGATATAGGCATAATTTTACCTTAATTAGCTTAAATGTCAAAACAAAATAAAAACACACACAGCACATTTTGCTATGCTTTCTGGAAAGTACTACCATTATTATTCATTAAAGGTACTTCATGGAAGATATGAAGATAATCAGATTAATACTGCAGTTGCAAGTTGCTGTGTGATAAGGCCGAAAACGAAGGCTTATGTTGGTTTTACCTTTTGTTTTGTGTGTGTTCAGTTTAGTTTTTAGAAAATAAATATATTTTATTTTGGCACAATCTTTATGACTTCATAAATAAGAAGACTTCGTTGTGAAGCACCCTATTTATATGAATGAAGACTTTATTTTATAAAATGCAATCAAAATATAATATCAAAACTACATAATTAAAACATATCATCAACATAAAAAAAAAAAAGCATTGATGCGTCTTTTATGGAATGTGAACCCACTTTCTATGGTACGCAGCTCACTTTGGTGTTTTGATGGGAGAAATTATTATGTGAGAAGTCCGGACGGGAGAAATGATTATGTGCAGAGTCCAGGCGGGAAGAACCGTCCGGAAATGTGAGTGTATTTCTCGATGGATGGAGGTTTTGGCTATTAATCAAGAGGTTTTGGAATCAAAATTTGTGTATTAGATGCGTGTGTGAGTTTATCTTAATGGTTTAGATGTCCAAAAAAAAAAAATTATAACATTTTATGTGTAGCATGATTTGATAGTAGTAAAAACAAATTCTAGACTAATTTGTCCACCGACTGCGAACAAAAACATATGCATAGAATTTATTTGGGACAACTTTTTTATTATTTTATTTTTCAAACTATAATCATAAATTTATTATGTACTAAATTTTTTTATATTAAGCTACTTTCCACAACAACTTTAAAATTTACTTTTTCTCACGAGCTTTACAAAATAATAAAAAAAGCCTATCTAAATAAAGCTTTAGATTTCGTTTGAAATCACTTTCTTATTGCATAAAGTATAGACTGTTGAACCGCTTAATGCAAACTCACACACACCACATATGCATAGAAACATTAACTAATCTAAATGAATAATAATTAGGATGACACTACTTTGTCATCATAATTAGTACTTAATTAATTAATATCAAATTGATAAGAACTAAATGAAATAAACATATCAGCAAAATATTTATTAAGCGAAATATTTAATACGCAATTGTCGAGTAAAATGCCAAGTTATGACTTAATTATTGATTAATTAAGATTTAATTAGCATAATTAATTAACAAATAGCTATTATGGATCAATGACATTTCGATTAGACTTGTAACAAACAAACTAAATTAATTATAACAATCATAAATGATAAAACTTTTAGGAAAAAAAAATAATTATTACAATCTTTAAATATATATACTCTTATAGATAAATTAATGAAA
>NW_021556254.1:0-292 GCF_001605985.2 Dendrobium catenatum
AGTATCTCTAATCTCTAGGCAAAGTGTGTGAAGTTTCTCCCCTTTCAATAAGGTTCTCTACTCCTTGGGTGACTCCTTCTACTCCTCCATTACTTAGGTGCTCACTCCCCTTCCACAAAATTTCTACTCTACTTGTAATATCTCCAACATCATCATCTTCTACTCCATGTTTCTTAGGATCAGACTCATCAAAAACTACATGGGTTGTTTCTTCCACCATCAAAGTTCTCTTGTTAAACACCCTAAAAGACTTCCCAACACTAGAATATCCCAAGAATACTCCTTCATCAGA
>NW_021556255.1:0-215 GCF_001605985.2 Dendrobium catenatum
CAGAGTAACCTCTCCTAACTGATAGGCCCTTAACCTTGTGCTAGGTAGATGATATTCCGAATCCTCTTAGAAAGGGTTCGGACAGCATCATCCCTAGGGGAACTAGGTCGAGGCAAAGTAGTGGTAACAGAAGGGATTGCTGTAATGCGAGCAATGTCCTCCTCATCACCACTGTGTGCCAGTGGTAAGAAGCATCCTACCTGGACTGCTTCTAT
>NW_021556256.1:0-458 GCF_001605985.2 Dendrobium catenatum
ATTCCACTGATCGTCCTAGGACGATCCAGATCGTCCTAGGACGATCCAGATCCTCCTAGGACGATCCAGATCGTCCTGGACGATCCTGGAGCAGATTTTTGATATTACAGATAGGGCATCAACGACTAGACGGTCTTTTGCAATCGTTATCTATCTCTAAGAAAAAATGAGGGGAGATGATAATGGACTTTTCTATGGGTTTTTCCAGATCAAGACAGGGGTATGATGCCATTTGGATTATTGTTGATCACCTGACGAAGTCGACACATTTCATTCTGATCTAACAGGCTGATTTTGTTGATAGGTTAATATCGATATATGTTAGAGATATTTTCATATTGCATTGTGCTAAAGGTTATTGTATATGATTGTGATACTTGGTTTACCTCCAAATTATGGAGATGTATTTAGCGGGGACTAATTACTAAACTACACTTCAGTATGGTATTCATCGGTAG
>NW_021556257.1:0-277 GCF_001605985.2 Dendrobium catenatum
ACTCCCACGGGGTCTACTGTAGCAGGTGGTACTACTAGCTGCTCTCTGGAGGTACTGGTAGCTGCTACACCTGTCACTTGAGGCATCGCCCCCAGAGCTGTCAACTGTGCTGTCATGGCTGCCATGGCTCTGGCCATCTCCGTCATCTATGTCTGCAAGTGTAGAATTGTAGCATCTGTGTCAACTGATCTGGGAGATCCACCCACCTCGGGGTCTCCCTGCTCGTCCTGGTCCTCGGGTTCTCTCTCATCCGAGTGACCTCGTCGGGTAACCACAC
>NW_021556258.1:0-234 GCF_001605985.2 Dendrobium catenatum
GTTGGCTTTGTGTCATGGATATTTTAGAAAAAAATACTTTTTCTTATCATCCTCAATACCTTCCGCTATAATCCCTCCTGCAATAATCTCTGGAGATGGAACGCAGAGGAGCGAGACTTACTGCTACGAGCGAGACAACATGTTGTATAGATGAAGATCGAGCGAGATGAGTTACTGTTGCGAGTGACACGATGACTTCGACATCCGAAGACCTTGAGTGAGACAAAGGGCTAT
>NW_021556259.1:0-233 GCF_001605985.2 Dendrobium catenatum
CCCCCCCCCCCCCCCCCCAAAGAAGGGCCTCATTTGTAATCAATTGCAAATACTAGTGGATTCATTCAAACTGGGCTATGCCCCATTATTTTTTCCCTTTTCAGGATTTTCCACTTAAAAATATTGGTGTTTCTTTAAATACTGCACCATCTCTCCTTCATCTGTGTGCGTGATGGTTCTTCGTACAAAGCTGAGACGTTAAACTTTATATTCCTCTACGACCGCCAACACTC
>NW_021556260.1:0-306 GCF_001605985.2 Dendrobium catenatum
ACTAATGGATAAAACCACAAACTAATAGATTCCACAGTGAAATTTTCGCTCTCTTCCCTCTGTTCGCACGCCCAGATGGCATGAACTTCCTCATCTTCCTCTCCATTTCTTTTATAGCTAATATTTAGAACGTGGAGAAGAATTTTTACTTGAATTTATCAGATTAGTTGTTACATATTGCAGTTAGCATACTTGCAACATGTAATTAATGTAAATTTATTTGACAAAAACTCTTCACTGGTTATGCATTTCGATTTTCTACAACGAAAAGGTTTAAGATGACGTCATTAGCTGCATTCATATTAG
>NW_021556261.1:0-307 GCF_001605985.2 Dendrobium catenatum
GGTAGATGTCTTCCTTCTCAGACTGAAATTAACTTCAAGATACTGCATTTACTGAAGTCCTTCTGCATCTACCCATAAGTGGCATATTATACATACATCCATATTTATAGAGAGAATGTATGTATTGCAGATCCTTTTTTTTTATAGAGACTAAATTAGAAGTATAGGGGTTTCCTATAATAACTCATAGGAGCTCCTCAGTTTCATCATTTGTAAGGTTAGATGCATTTGCTTGTATTTTGATGTGGATTATAATTCATGATCACATGTGTTGTACATCGGTCTTCAAACACTAGTAATGAACAAC
>NW_021556262.1:0-281 GCF_001605985.2 Dendrobium catenatum
AAAGACCGTAGTCGGCGGGCGGAAGAGGTCAGAAGGACAGTAGTCGACGGGTGACAGAGGTAATAAAGGTCGTTGCCTGATGAAAGAGGTCAGAAGGACCAAAGTCGATGGACGACGGAGGTTGAAAGGACTGTAGTCGGATGATAGTGGTCGGAAGGACAAAAGTCGAGTTGCGGAGGTTAGGAGGACCATTGTTGGGCGATGGTGGTCTGAATGTTCGTAGTCGGTGGGAAGGATTATAGTCGGCGGACTGGCGGAAGTCCAGCGGTGGTCGGCGGACT
>NW_021556263.1:0-408 GCF_001605985.2 Dendrobium catenatum
GCGATCGTACAGGATGAAATTAATTTTCGTCCCTGGATGAAATGCTCCGTATAAAATCATCCCATGATGAAACCTGTTTGTCCCAAAACGAACTCAACCGACTTACGTCAGTTGGTTACATCCTGTAAAATTTTTGGAACCGACCTATGTAATAACCATTCGTACCGGACGAACCTAGTTCGTACGGGACGATGAGCATGTACGAACATAGTTCATACCAATATACATTAGGATCGTTTCCAACACTTTAAGTAAAATCGTCCACGATGATCCACGATCGTACAAGACGATCCACAGCGTACAGAATTGAGAACTTGCAGTTTTTGGGCAGTTTTTCTTATCTTTTGTATATATAGTTCAAATTAGACTGTCACCCAATCTTTTTGCTCATTGATCTTTGTGCCTATT
>NW_021556264.1:0-332 GCF_001605985.2 Dendrobium catenatum
GCTTTGTAACACTGAATCCTCTTACACTCTGACACTATTAAACAACGCTTGGGCACCGTTATGTATATATTTTGGCGCTCCAGTGGCGTCAACGATGGCACCATAGCGATATAGTGTCTGATGCCATAATATTTATATTTTTGCCCATTTCCTAAATTTTTTTGCCCAAAAAATTAAAATAATACATTTTCAATGAGAAATTAACACATAAAACAAAACATTATTTACAATAATTAATGATCTGTTGGATGAACAAATTTCATCTATGCCAAACATCTAGTATGATCAACATCATATTATACTAACTAATTTATTTAATAAACCTTCATTTG
>NW_021556265.1:0-322 GCF_001605985.2 Dendrobium catenatum
GTATTGCACAAACCATTATTTCCCATATACATATGGCCATTATGTGTTTTAAAAGTTAAAAAAAAAAAACATTAAAAGAGTATTCAAAGTACCCACTAATCATTGCTAAACCTACAGTTATAGAAAAAATATCACTATAAACATATTACTCATTTATGTATCTACTAGTTTATCCTCTTAAATATTTTCACCTTCATGTAGCTCCCTTTCTTCAAATTCGTGCAATCTTTGTGAATATATCCTTACTTCTTATGATAGAAATAAGTCGACTGCCCGCGTCGTGTCTCGAGTGCCAGCCATCGCCGGTACGGCGGTACCCTCC
>NW_021556266.1:0-477 GCF_001605985.2 Dendrobium catenatum
TAATAAATGTAAAAATTAAAATTAGAAATTACCTCAACTAAAGTATAATCGATAAAATTAATAATAAATGGAAATTAATTAAATTAAAGTATCAACATTAAAATTAAATTAAAACAAATTAATAACTTCATAATTTTATTAGTCATTTGATTCTAACGAGCCCAAAATTATTTAATTTTGTCATTATTAAGACACTTAAATAATTAACGAATGGTATATGATTGAGGAAATTAATATTAGTCATTTGATGGAGCACTCCAAATTTTTTCGGATTTTCTTCATATTTACAAAGCATGACACTCTCAAAATCAATAAATAGACCCCTATTCCCTACATAAGAGGGAACATTGATGGCTTGGATCTTAGGCTAGAGATTCAAGAGAGCTCTGAGGCATGAATCTCAGAACATCACAATTGGCAAACCCTCTTTTCTTGGTCACTGCCACCAAACATTTTTAAGCAGATTGTCGTCGGACG
>NW_021556267.1:0-267 GCF_001605985.2 Dendrobium catenatum
CCCCTCTCTCCACCCCAAGCCGCCGGCCTATGGCGTCACCAAAAATCTTACCGTCGGCCACCTAATCCTCCCATACCCACCAACCTTAACATACCACCACATTTCCAAATCAGCCCCTTAAACTCCACTTAACCTCTGGCCCATCTCCACCACCCCTAGCCAAGCCGTCGGTTGCAAGCCCCCTCCATTGCTTCCAATTCTCCAATCTTCACTTGAATGATTTCCTTTCGTGCTTAACTTCTTTGGGAAAGTCATTTAATTTTAAAT
>NW_021556268.1:0-490 GCF_001605985.2 Dendrobium catenatum
TTTCGTTTGGATCAGCTTTCTGAAATGGCTTTCTAATATAAAATTTTCTAATTCAAGAAATTTTTATACTATAAAGCAGTTTTACAAAGTAACACAAAAATTATCCCAAATGAAGCAAAAATGTGTTTGATTCGCTCGTTAAGGGCATCTCCAACCGAACTCCAAACGCATGAATGGCGTCGCTTGCGAGCTCCAGCCGAAGGGAAAAACTTCCCGTATTTGATTGCAGGTGAACAGTGTGAAGCCAATATTGGCGTTGCAGTGTTCACCTGCACTATTTTTGTGTCTCTACCGGACTTGCAGAAGAAACGCGCAAAGGAGAAATACGGTTACAGGGACGCAAAATGGAGTTCGATTGGAGATGAATCACACCATTTTTTTGTTACACTACATTTTGGAGTAAAAAATGAGTTTTTCGGTTGGAGATGCACTAAGCGAGACAGACTAGAACAAATATTTTAGCTAATTGTTTAAACAAGTCAAACACAAG
>NW_021556269.1:0-3553 GCF_001605985.2 Dendrobium catenatum
GCTGTTCGCCACAGCCTACGAACACTTGGCGGTGTTGGCTCGCCGCGTATCGAGCGATGAAACCCCCATCGTGGGACCCGTGCAGGCATCCGGCGGGTCCTATGTGGCGACCGCACGGGAACATCAATAACTTTCCTCCCAGGTTTTTGATTCGGCATTATGAACCCATTCTGGAAAGCTTATTTCGAGGCGGACGGAGCGCCGATGCTCCATAGGCCCATCGGCCTGCCACGCGCAGCCAAAAAATGCATTTTTGATCCCCTACGGTCCTTCGGAATGAAGATGCGTCAAAATCATCTCTCCACGGCGTCAGCTTAAGAATAATTTGAGACCATATTACTACGGGTGCGACCATACCAGCACTAGTGCACCGGATCCCATCAGAACTCCGTAGTTAAGCGTGCTTGGGCGAGAGTAGTACTGGGATGGGTGACCTCCTGGGAAGTCCTCGTGTTGCACCCTTTTTTTAACCGGCCATCTCTTTTTTTTTTTTTTCCCTTTCTAGCTCTTCGCCACGGCCTACGAACACTTGGCGGTGATGGCTCGCCGCGCATCGAGCGATGAAACCCCCATCGTGGGACCCGTGCAGGCATCCGGCGGGTCCTATGTGGCGACCGCGCTGGAACATCAATAACTTTCCGCCCAGGATTCCGATTCGGCATTATGACCCCATTCCGGAAAGCTTATTCCGAGGCGGACGGAGCGCCGATGTGCCATAGGCCCACCGACGAGACACGCACATCCAAAAAATGCATTTTTGATCCAATACGGTCTGTCAGATTGAAGATGCGTCAAAATCATCTCTCCACGGCGTCAGCTTAAGAATAATTTGAGACCATATTACTACGGGTGCGACCATACCAGCACTAGTGCACCGGATCCCATCAGAACTCCGCAGTTAAGCGTGCTTGGGCGAGAGTAGTACTGGGATGGGTGACCTCCTGGGAAGTCCTCGTGTTGAACCCTTTTTTTTTAACCAGCCATCTCTTTTTTTTCCTTTCTAGCTCTTCTCCACGGCCTACGAACACTTGGCGGTGATGGCTCGCCGCGCATCGAGCGATGAAACCCCCATCGTGGGACCCGTGCAGGCATCCGGCGGGTCCTTTGTGGCGACCGCGCCGGAACATCAATAACTTTCCTCCCAGGTTTCTGATTCGACATTATGACCCCATTCCGGAAAGCTTATTCCGAGGCGGACGGAGCACAATTGGCCATAAGCCCATCGGCCGGCCTCGCGCAGCCAAAAAATGCATTTTTGATCCCCTACGGTCCGTCGGAAAGAAGATGTTGGAAAAAAAAGAAAAAAAGAGATTGCGTCGGTTAAAAAAAAGGGTGCAACACGAGGACTTCCCAGGAGGTCACCATCCCAGTACTACTCTCGCCAAGCACGCTTAACTGCGGAGTTCTGATGGGAATCCGTGCACTAGTGCTGGTATGGTCGCAACCCGTAGTAATATGGTCTCAAATTATTCTTAAGCTGACGCCGTGGAGAAGATGATTTTTGAGCATCTCCATTCCGACGGACCGTAGGGGATCAAAATGCATTTTTGGCTGCGCGAGGCCGGCACGATGGGCCATTGGCACATCGGCGTGCCGCCGCCTCGGAATGATGCTTCCGGAATGGGGTCATAATGCCGAATCGGAATCCTGGGACGGAAAGTTATTGATGTTCCGGCGCGGTCGCAACATAGGACCCGCCGGATGCCTGCACGGGTCCCGATAGCGAGTGGGTTCATCGCTCGATGCGCGGCGAGCCATCACCGCCAAGTGTTCGTAGGCCGTGGCGAAGAGCTAGAAAGGGAAAAAAAAGAAAAAAAAAAGAGATTGGCCGTTAAAAAGAGGTGCAACACGAGGACTTCCCAGGAGGTCACCGCATCCAGTACTACTCTCACCCAAGCACAGCTTAAACTGGCGGAGTTCTGATAGGGATCCGGTGCACTAGTGCTGGTATGGTCGCACCGGTAGTAATATGGTCTCAATTTTCTTAAGCTGACGCCGTGGAGAGATGATTTTGACGCATTTCCATTCCCGACGGACCGTAGGGGATCAAAAATGCATTTTTTGGCTGCGCGAGGCCGGCGATGGCCTATGGCACATCGCGCTCCCGTCGCCTCGGAAAATGCTTTCCGGAATGGGGTCATAATGCCGAATCGAAATCCTGGGCGGAAAAAGTTATTGATGTTCGGCGCGGTCGCCACATAGAACCCGCCGGATGCCTGCACGGGTCCCACGATGGGGGGTTCATCGCTCGATGCGCGGCGAGCCATCACCGCCAAGTGTTCGTAGGCCGTGGCGAGAGCTAGAAAAGGGATAAAAAAAGAAAAAAGAGATTGGCCGGTTAAAAAGGGTGCAAACACGAGGACTTCCCAGGAGGTCACTCCATCGTACTACTCTCGCCCAAGCACGCTTAACTGCGGAGTTCTGATGGAATCCGGTGCACTAGTGGCTGGTAATGGTCGCACCCGTAGTATATGGTATCAAATTATTCTTAAGCTGACCCGTGGAGAGATGATTTTGACGCATCTCCATTCCGACGGACCGTAGGGGATCAAAAATGCATTTTTTTGGCTGCGCGAGCCGGACCGATGGGCCTATTGGCATCGGCGCTCCGTCCGCCTCGAAATAAGCTTTCCGGAATGGGGCATAATGCCGAATCGGAATCCTGGGCGGAAAAAAGTTATTGATGTTCCGGCGCGGTCGCACATAGGACCCGCCGGATGCCTGCACGGGTCCCACGATGGGGGGTTCATCGCTCGATGCGCGGCGAGCCATCACCGCCAAGTGTTCGTAGGCCGTGGCGAAAGAGCTTAGAAAGGCATAAAAAAAAAAAAAAGAGATGGCCGGTTAAAAAAAGGGTGCAACACGAGGACTTCCAGGAGGTCACCCATCCCAGTACTACTGCTCGCCCAAGCACGCTTAACTGCGGAGTTCTGATGGGAATCCGGTGCACTAGTGCTGGTTTGGGTCGCACCCGTAGTAATATGGTCTCAAATTATTCTTAAGCTGACGCCGTGGAGAAGATGATTTTGACGCATCTCCATTCCGACGGACCGTAAGGGATCAAAATGCATTTTTGGCTGCGCGAGGCCGGCCGAATGGGCCTAATGGCGCATCGGCGCTCCGTCCGCCTCGGAATAAGCTTTCCGGAATGGGGTCATAATGCCGAATCGGAATCCTGGGCGGAAAGTTATTGATGTTCCGGCGCGGTCGCCAACATAGGACCCGCCGGATGCCTGCACGGGTCCCACGATGGGGGGTTCATTCGCTCGATGCGCGGCGAGCCATCACCGCCAAGTGTTCGTAGGCCGTGGCGAAGAGAGCTAGAAAGGAGAAAAAAAGAAAAAAAAGAGATGGCCGGTTTAAAAAAAGGGTGCAACACGAGGACTTCCCAGGAGGTCACCTCATCCCGTACTACTCTCGCCAAGCACGCTTAACTGCGGAGTTCTGATGGATCCGGTGCACTAGTGCTGGTATGGTCGCACCGTAGTAAATATGGTCTCACAATTAATTCTTAAGCTGACGCCGTGGAGAATGATTTTGACGCATCTCTCCA
>NW_021556270.1:0-749 GCF_001605985.2 Dendrobium catenatum
ACATTGGTAGTTTAAAATTAAAAAAAAAAAAACTAATTATAAAACGAAGTACATTACAAGCTATACCTTTTTATTTTTTATATTTTAAAAAAATTGAATAATAATATCATTGTCAATACAATATAAAATTTATTTTTCAATATAAGAGATTAAAGTATTGTTTATCGTTCATCCACTGATCTCTAATTCAATTGCGTATTCAATTTTTTATGATGACAACTATAAAAAATGCTCGTTCAACTCCTGCATTTGCAACGCGTAGTACTAATGCCAACTTCAATAGCCTAAAAATAAGGGAATATATTATTCCATTTATGCTTTGAACAATTTTTTCGGCAAAACTTTCTATATCTTTTAACAATGAAAAATGAACATCAAATTTCATATCCATAATATACGTTTCTAGCTGATTATCATGGATCATCAGATCGGAACAAGTGAATTATTGATTGCGAAGTCAATATTGCGAGGCTAACATGATCATTTTTGCAAATATGATCTTCGAATTTGATCACAAATGTTAAAAGTAAATTAAAAAATAGATATACATAATACCTGATCTGATTTAAGATTATCTAGATTTGTTACCGTGCTTTTCGTTGATTCACCATATGTTCAAATTATTTTTTAATTTTGTTCATCATCCTTATTTTATGAATTCTATATTACTGTTGATACACAAGATTCTGAGGACTTCTCAAAATATTTCTCCATAATCTTTGTGCAAATTCAAACTCGTGAACTACGTA
>NW_021556271.1:0-363 GCF_001605985.2 Dendrobium catenatum
CTATTGTTGCTTGATTAGTCTATTTAAGGCTTTGTTTGGGATGGCTTTCTTACTTCTTCTTTAAAGCAATAAGAAAGCTGCCTAAATTCTCTTATTGAAATCTCATTCGAGATATACCGATTCTTTCATTATTTTGTATTAAATATGATTGTTTTTATGCTTAGAAAAAGGTATTTAAGCATTTCATCTAAAATAAAAATTAATTGTTGACATGATAAGAAAATAAAAAAGTATTAATGTTCTTAATCTATGTAGAAGTCTATTGTATATATAATAGTATTCAATTTTGATATCCATGTATTGTAATTAAGTTGCATGTATAAACACATAGTTGTATCCCTACACTAGCAAATATTTTTACAA
>NW_021556272.1:0-315 GCF_001605985.2 Dendrobium catenatum
ACAAGCTCAACAAAACCTAGAAATCTATCGAGGAAGAATGACAAAATCCTTCGATCGTATGGTGCGTCCTCGATCATTTTAGGAAGGGGAATTGGTCCTAGTGCTGAGAAGACTAATCATCCCGCATAGAAAAATTGGTGGTAAATTCATATCTAATTGGGAAGGCCCCTTCGTCATCGAGAAAGTGTACCAAGGAATAGCATATCAGTTGATCGATCTGAACGGTCAGAGGCCTATGCTGCCAATCAACGGTCGACATTTAAAGAAGTATCATGCATGAGAATTTCATATCTGATGTATTTTGTGATAATTAAA
>NW_021556273.1:0-679 GCF_001605985.2 Dendrobium catenatum
CCCATAAAGGAAAGGGATCCAAAGAGGTATTCGGATTCTATACTTAACCGCGAAAAGGAAAAGCCCAGTCATATATGAGTCATCTTTCCACTTTAAGGGCCTCAGCTTTCCATCAATGTTATTTTACAACGCAGAAAGTGGGAGAGAGGGACCAAAAATGTTTAAGATTTTAATTAGGCATATGGATATATTAAATTTTAGCTAGATATGATTAATTGTTATATAAAAATAATTCAAGGTGAATATTTGCCAATTCTCATTTTTTTTTAAAATTTTTTTAACCAATAAGAGTGTGCATGCCATAATCTAACTTTTTTTTTTTTGTCGACTTAAGCAATTTGAGCACAAACCTACATGAAGATGTTTTTATCTTAACACTAATCCGGAGGCGAATCATAATGAGCCACATCACTCGTTTCATGTGTACCAATGTGTACTCGGATGATATGGCGCGTTTTGATTCGCCTTCGAATGATCCGGTGTCCGCATAGAATAATTTCTCATGAGTCAGGAATAGGTTTGTGTTGTAATTCTACTTTATATACCCATCATTTAAAAATGGACTTAGGATATGTTTGGGACGGCTGCATCTTTTACAGAGGTGATGTGAAAAAAAAAATAGTTTTTTTTAAACTACTATAGAAGGAGCAATTATTAGGTCCTTTCACTGGATGTAGAG
>NW_021556274.1:0-359 GCF_001605985.2 Dendrobium catenatum
ACTATATTCCTTTGATCATCGTTGCTTGCCAACTACAGTCCTCCGACTATGATTATAACAACCTGATTTTTAAAAATAGATTTAAAATAAAAATCTAAATTTATGTTTGAATTATAGTGTTATGGTGTTGAGCTTCTGAGTGATGAGGCGTTGACTTGTGAGTGCAATGGAACCAAAACTTGTCACCAAGACATTCAAACCACAACCTGATTTTTATTTGAATTATAGTGTTGCGGCGCTGGGTGGTGGTGTTGCAGTGCTATGAACTTAAATTCATTTAAATAAATGTATTTCTGCTTTTATGTACGCTCCACTCACTCGCCACTTATGCCAGCAATGTCGGCTTGCCGGGGAAGGAA
>NW_021556275.1:0-218 GCF_001605985.2 Dendrobium catenatum
CTCCTGCTCGCACTTCCCCTCGGCCTGTTTGTCAAATATGTGGGAAAACTTGTCACTCAGCCTTGGGTTGTTGGCATCGATATAATTCGAATTACTCTACACCTCCAACGGCTAACACTAGAGCTTATCTATCACAGCCTCAATCTGCACCGAATACCGACTGGATTTTAGACTATGGAGCTTCTGCTCATCTCACGCCTGACATCCTCAACATCCAG
>NW_021556276.1:0-338 GCF_001605985.2 Dendrobium catenatum
TACTGAAAATGTAGCAGATGTGTAGCTTACTTGTGCAATTTTTTGTATCTCGGCTATTGTAAACATTGTTGTGTCGTGGGCCAATGCCAATTTTTCTTAGTATTGATGCTGATCTTCTATATTTTGCGTATAAGAATGAGTTTTTTTTTTTCATGATTTTTGTAAAAGTCTCGAATTATAATGAACATGATCTTATATACATTATTTGTCTTTTTTTTTTTTAATGTACATGCAAATATTAAAAATGTTCTTTTTTTATTAGATGTAAATGAGAATTTGACTTTTAGCAGGACACGTTAAAGACTTAATATTGTTGTTGTACATGCAAGTTGCTTGTA